>NC_054603.1:10933556-11243940 GCF_004785595.1 Juglans microcarpa x Juglans regia
TTAACATATGGTAAAAGGTCAAAAGTAGACGTTTATTTTAAAGCTTCTGAACATGTTGAAGAAAACTTATGTCATATGGTTAAATCTTCTAGAAACCAGTTCATGTTTTGTCTTTTCCATTCTCCCTTCTCTCTAATTTCTCCCAACTGAATTCAACCTACCACCAACCTCACTCTCTCCCTCAAGGAAAGGCCCATTTCCTTTTCCTTTCTCCTCCTCTTTCCTATAGTAGTTAGAAGGTTTTTATTTATTTATTTATTTATTTTTCCTTTTGTCTTGATCTATCCTCTTCCACCATTTTTCTTTGTATTTCACTACTCCTACCTTTCTGTCCCCCTTCATCTGTGCTTGTTGCAGTATAAAAAATTGGGCTTTTTGTCTGTAGACTAATTTCTAGGTATTTTGGGTTATATGTATATATGTATATTGTTCGTTATTGATATCTTGATGCTGTTACTGTTGAGAATGGCATTATGCAGTCAATCTGTAGCTTGAGATTTGCGTACTCTAATCTTTTCCTCTAGTGTGATACTTCTTGTTGATGACTTACAATTACAATAATTTTATGTTAAAAGAATGGGGAATTTGATCGGTATTATGGTATGGAAAATGTTAATGTGTTGTAATGAGCTAAGAGTACTTGTCTAACCTTATTATAGAAGAAATTAGTTTTGGAGGGGTTGGAGAAGTACTGGCGCCACATGATCATATATGCATGTACGAAAATACTCTTGCAATTATTTTAGGACTAATGTAGCAATGTTATGCAGTCTTTTGTTTTTGAGATATAGTTTCTTTTGTTTTATTTGTTCACGTAAAAATGAAAACCATTTCATTATATTAAAACCATCTAAACTAAAACCTACCTATCCTTCCCCCAAAAAGCTGTTTCTTTCAGCTTGATTCTAATTGGAAATGGGGTCTTAGAATAGTGATATTTTAATTGACCATAGAGATCATATTATATAGTGCAAGCTAGTGAAGAAAAAGAGAGGTGATGGTACTGATCAACCTGTTTATAAAAAGTTTGTGTTGAAAATGGAGCAAAAGAAAAAGAATGCAATATAAGTTGTGCCAATTAAGTAAAGAATGTTTCTTTCTCCATCTCATGACTGGTGTTTTATTAAAGCTAATCTTCCTAATATTGATAGTGATTGGCATAGGATGGCCAATTAATTACATGTGCATCTTCTTTAATGTGATAAGTACTGAATTGTTTTGCATTTGTTTTGTATTATCTGTCACCTTGTCTCACTCTCTGATCATCATAGAAAAAAATAAATAAAAACTGGTTTTTATTATTGCAGCTTGTTTTTAATAATATCTATGGACCATAGCTTATCCCTTCATTGTGCTACTTACAAAGAAATTAGGTTCCTTACACACCAAGTGATCAATAAGGCAATCATTCAAAATTTGTTCTTTAATTAGCAGGCAAAGAATGGCTAATCATCTTTCTTAATCAGTCAATATTCCCTTTAAAAAAATGACTGGCTAGCATGTATAATGATTTCTAAACCATCATGCATGTATAATGACTAGCTAGCCACATGCAAATTCCAATTGTGCCTTAACTTTTTAAGAGATTTTGTAGCATATTATGTGTATCTGCCTTTAATATTAGAAAGTGTTTGGATAAAAAGGATCTCATGGCCGTTTTGTTTGTTTTGCTAAGGGGAGAGAGGAAAAAAGAAGACCGAAAGTAAGAGAAGTGTCTGCTTGGCACTAGAGGCCAATCTCTCATGTTTGGTCCTCTTTCACATAACCAAACAAAACTATGTTTGATGGCCATTGAAGACCACATTACTTTTAAACTACTAAGAGCTTTAATAATTGTTCAGTGTAGGTTGTGTCACAATAACATGTAGTTTTCAATTTCCTATTCAAATAATATAGATCTGATCATTTTAACTACCTTTAAAAGGCATGTAAACTACTTAAGTTTTGAATGTTTCGTCCTTTAGTACTTGGATATGATGCAAGCTTGGATGTGTTGAGTTTGAGTGATGTATCTTGTAGCTTCTGATCTGTCTATCAACTAGAGCATTGGACCTTTGGTTTTAAGATGAGTGTCTTTTTTTGCTTTGAAAAATTCTTATGCGTATGCCCTCGCAGTTTCGTCTTACTTTACAGCAGATATAATACTGTCTAATAATCTGTCTTTTTTTTTTCCCTATAATTTGTGATTCTGGGCTGAATGCAAATGAAGTTGTTTTCCAAGTAATAGAGTTTTTATCTTATCTTGGTGTACTTGTTGATAACTATTTTTGTGGTCATCGCACTATAAATTTTGGCCCTGCATGCATAGTAGCAGCTAGCTGAGCCGGCATGACCCATTAGAGACCAATAAAGATATAAAAAATTATTAGAAAAGTTGCATGGATTACAAGCATATCAAGCTTTAATCAATTCACGTCATAAAGCTAGCCAGTAAGAATCTTGGTGGTTGGGACAATTTTACTCAATTTCTTTCTGCTTAGTGTTGCAGGAAGGAAAAAAAATTGATAAAAAAAAAAATCACAGAAAAGCTGAGTAGTACTATTACTGGACTTGCATTATGTATGCTCCCATACCTTTCTCATGAAATCTTCTATGCCATTAATATACATATATTTCTGGCCTTTCCCTTATACAATATAATAATATATTGTGCTGGATAATGCATTTTGGATTGTTGTAGTATTAAATATCTGAAGCAACTACAAATCCACTACCCTCTCTCTCACTCTCTCTCTCTCTCTCTCTATATATATATATATATTTATACACACACACACACAGGACCTAATCACAAAGTTGCATCTGTTGCTTCATATAAGTAAAATGGAAGAGGGAAAGTCATGAGGAAACACGTGGTGCTAGATTTTAGGGTGAAAAAAAAATTGTTACAAGATAAACAAAGAACAAGGAGATTGTATAAAAGTGTTTTGGCCTGTTTAAATCACATATTCTCAGCGTTTGTGCTGAAATTGATGTTTGTGGTCTAATGCTTTAAATATTATTTTATGAGATTTATAGTTGAAAATAGTGTTTTTATATCGAAATTTTGAGGGAATCGAGCAATATATATATATATATATATATATATATTCTACCTTTGTAAAACTAATCATGAGACATCATTTTGTAATATTTGAAATGGATCTTGATTATTATTTTCATAATTGTAATCACACTTAAAAACATCCATACCAGTTTTGTTCTTACCATTTCAGCGAATTATTATTGGAAAAATAATGTTACATACAATCATGATTTATGCAAGCATCTCGTCCTCATTTTGAAAAAGAGTGAAATCCACCATTAAATAAATTAATTAAGTATGTAGCATTAGAACAATATAAATAAATAAAATAAATTAAGTACTTTTTACTTGGTGGCTTAATCATATCTTATAGATAGTGAGTCACTAAGTGATTGCATTAATTAATATGAGTCTCTTTTGTATTTTGGACTCTAGCAACTCTAGGGATAACCAAAATAGCATGTTTTTGCTTTCTCAAGCTTTTTGGATATTTTGTTTTGATCTTCTTAGCTTTTGGAAACCCTACTAAAATTTTTATATTATCTGCCATGAAAATCTTGAGAGGGAACAACCAACTATAAAGGTTAATTAAGAGTTCAGGTTCGGCTTCAATGGTTGAGGCAATTTCTAAATAGGCTTGTGTGAATCTTGCTATGGATAAGCTTGAAGTTGAGTTGTTGGTAGCATTTAAATGGTGGTTTTTGTTTTTCTAGTATGTATTTTAAGGGTCAACAAGCCTAGTAGTTTGAGGTTTTTGAACGTCCAACCTTGAATCCTATGGTCCCAAAAGATCAAGGATAGTGCCATTCGACCATAAGACCATTTGCAACATTTAAATAGTACTTGTCTTTAGATAAGGCCAATGACTTTGTAGATAACATTGTAAAGGAATTTCCTATATATGATATGGATGAAAAGGTCACTCTCATTAAACTTCTTGCTATTACTACATTTTATGGAAATCTACAAAGAAGGTACTTGGGTACTTGCAAAGCACTGCATGTTTTATGCTGACGTCTAACTGATCTGACCTTCTTGATATGGTTGAGTATTCTAATATCGATTATGTTGGTTATCCATATGAAAAAGTATACTTCTCCTTATATTTATACTTCTCCTTCTTGATATGTAGATGCATGCATATAATCTAGAGATCAATTTGGTGGACTTTAGAGTTAAAGCTGATGTGTTTACTTGTTAGTGGAAAATCGTATGGCAGCATACATGTTAATTAGATCCAGAAAATATTCCTTCCCAAAAATATCTTTAATGCAGGAAATAAATTAAGAGTTGGGAATATAATATCTGATATATAACCTGCAGTTAAATTGGAAAAAAGTCCGCCTCCTGATCACATAGCTAGCTAGCTGGAATTTAGTTTCGGTCGTCTTTTTGTCGCATTATTCCCTACAAAAGTTTGATGGAGTCTCATTGTTCCCACACACTTTCTTTATTTATGGTCAAACATGCAGTATATAAATTGATTAGTCTCTATGTATTATATATCTTTTTCTTCGATGGGCTATGAATCCAAATTTCAGCATTATATCCTAATTAATTAATATGGACCTGCTGATAATAATTGATATTTTGTGAATTTCGGGTTTAGGTTCAATTCATGATTAAGAAAGAAAGAAAGAAAGGGCTAGTTATGAAACTTTTATCTCTCCACCGAATCTCTCTCTCTCTCTCTCTCCATCTCTCTCTCTTTCTCTCTCCATCTTCCTGCATACTGATGGCACCCATGACTTTCAATTCTTTATAATGTTCATTATTATTTAGCCAAAAAAATGCAGTTATTAGCCACACATTCATTATATAAGTTTGCATAAAGTTCAATACCTCCCCCTACCCTACAAATCTATGGCTCTAATTGCATCTTGTGTGAGTTTCAATTTACACAGTCCTTTGATCTATTTGTGTCATATCATAAATTAATATTAATATGTATTGATGTAAGAAGTCTGAACGCCACATTCATGATCACTTCCTCGTGCTAAATCCAGCGGTGATTTTCAGTACCTCATAAATCCCTCTTTACACTTTCTTATCTCATATGTATATAGAATATCGTAATAACCTATCATAACATCCTTCACCGAGACATTCAACAGAATTTGACGAGTCTTCTTTTTATTTAGATGGACAAAAGCTGGATGAATTTGGGTGATAGACTTGTATCACCTGCATATGCTGAAGGGGTTAAAAATTTCCTCACAATGGCACAAAACCATTGTGAGGAAAGTGATCGCATTCGGTGTCCCTGCCGTATATGCTGTAATAACCACTTCTTGCCTATATTTGAGGTGGAGTCTCACTTGTTCATAAAAGGGATCAATCCAAATTACACTCAGTGGATATTTCATGGGGAGGAGGAAACACTCCCCATCATTGATGACGACACTGATCCCGGGGTTGGAGTTGAAGAGAAGTACATTGATGACATGGACCGTATGTTAGATGACATCCGAGCAGGCACATTCGAAGATGCACCTGAAGACAACACTACATCGTCAACTCAGCCATCAATACCACATCCCTCCCCAAACTCAACTTTTGACCAACTATTACAGGATGCTCGACCTCCTCTTTTCGACGGCTGCACTAAATTCTCAAAGCTCTCATTCGTTGTGAAGTTGTTACATATTAAAAAGCTTGGTGGGTGGTCAATCAAGTCTTTTGATATGCTCATAAGCCTTCTGCGGTCTGCCTTTCCTGATGCTAAATTGCCTAGTTCATATCAGGAGGCAAGGTCATTGGAGCGAGGGTTGGATTTCAAGTACCACAAAATACACGCATGCCCAAACGACTGCATTTTATTCTGGAAGGAATATGCTGATCTTAACGAGTGCCCTATATGTAAGGCTTCGCGTTGGATGCCAAATACACATGGGTCACGAGTGATCCCACAAAAAGTGCTTCGGCATTTTCCTTTGAAGCCAAGATTGCAGCGTCTCTTTGTGACAGACAAGATAGCGTGTGATATGAGATGGCATAAAGAGCAACGGGTACCCGATGAGACTAGTATGAGACATCCTGCTGACTCTCAGTCCTGGAAGACATTTGATCAAGCCCATTGTTGGTTTGCTAGGGATGCTCGCAATGTTAGGCTCGGTCTGGCAAGCGACGGCTTCAATCCCTTCAACAACCTAGCAAAACCGTATAGCATTTGGCCAGTGATTCTTGTCCCGTATAACTTGCCACCGTGGTTATGCATGAAAGACCAGTTCTTCATGACATCACTCATTATCCCTGGTCCAAAATCACCAGGGAATGACATTGATGTGTATTTGCAGCCGTTAATTGATGAGTTGCTTGAACTCTGGGAACATGGGGTACCTACATATGATGCTTCTACAAAGGAAATGTTCATGTTGCATGCTGCCTTATTGTGGACAATTAATGATTTCCCTGCATATGGAAATCTTTCTGGGTGGTCAACAAAAGGGAAATTGGCATGTCCCTCTTGCAATGCAAGCACAGATTCTATTTGGTTGAAGTATGGTAGAAAACAGTGTTATATGGGACATCGACGTCTCTTACCGGCAGGTCACATTTGGAGGACGAGGAAAGAGTTGTTCAACAGTAAAGAAGATTATCGCATGCCACCAAATTGGGTTGAAGGAGCAGGTCTCTTAACTCAACTACAAATGCTTGGAGATGTCCAATTTGGAAAATCTTGTGGGAAGAGAAAACGCCCTGCAGAACAGTTGAACTGGACAAAGAAAAGCATATTCTTCAAACTACCTTATTGGTCAATGTTGCGGCTTCGACATAATCTAGATGTTATGCATGTTGAGAAGAACATTTCTGATAGCTTATTGGGCACTTTAATGGACATTCCTGGCAAAACAAAAGATAATATAAATTCTCGGCGTGACTTGGAGAACTTGGGCTTCAGAAAAGAATTGCATCTTAAGTCTGAAGGTGGACGTGTTACAATGCCACGTGCATTGTACACATTACATGGAGATGAAAGGAATAAATTCTGTGAGTGGCTCGCTGGGGTTAAATTTCCAGATGGGTTTGCCTCCAATGTCACACATTGCGTATCTGTACGTGATTGCAAAATCACTGGCCTCAAAAGCCATGACCATCATGTTTTCTTGCAACGATTGCTTCCTATTGTTGTTGGGGGGTTCTTAAGGAGTGATATTGCATTGGCATTGACTGAACTTAGCAGTTTCTTCAAAGAGTTGTGCGCCCGAAACCTGGATGTGAATCGCTTATCCCAGCTCCAACTTGATATCGTCACCATTCTATGCAAATTAGAGATGATATTTCCTCCTTCTTTTTTCGATATTATGGTCCACCTAGCTGTCCATTTACCGGGTGAGGCCATACTCGGGGGTCCAGTTCAATATCGGTGGATGTATCCGTTCGAAAGATATCTTGGCAAATTCAAGCGGTATGTTAAGAATAAAGCCCGTCCAGAAGGTTCAATAGCGGAAGCCTACATTCACATCGAGTGTTTGACATTTTGCTCCATGTATCTCCAAGATGTTGAAACGAAGTTTAATCGAGCGGACCGCAACATTGATGGTGGAGAAGAGGATACTATAGATGGTTTCAAAGTTTTCAACCAAAGACTTCGTCCATTGGGTATAGCTCGTAATGTGCAATTACAAGATAAACTCCGCACCTCAGCCATATGGTACGTGCTTAACAACGGTATCGAGATTGGACCTTATCTCGAGTAAGCAATCATGACTTCCTTTGTGCTTTTTCGAAACGACCTACTACTATCTCGTAGACTTTACGTAACTAACTAATATTGATTGGCCGATTGTGTTCTCCAAATGCAGGGAGCACTATGAGAAATGTAGGTTGTCAAACCCAAATTCTGTCGATCGTACGCATCAAACTGAGTTTCCAACTTGGTTCAAGCAACGTGTAAGTTAGCAATTGGACTAAATTCTATCTACTTATAATTAACCCGACCTTGCTTTTGAGTATGTACTTGAAAGTATAAGTTCAAAATTTTTGGGTCGCTATTTGTGTAGGTTCAAGACCAACGTACGGGAAACCCACCACGGGTGTCCGCTGATTTGTATGCGTTAGCTTGTGGTCCTGACCCTTGGGTTGCATCATATGCTGCCTGCATTATAAATGGTAAACGGTTCCATACGAAGCAGCTTGAACTTCGCCGGCGATCACAAAATTCAGGAGTGTTGGTAACTGGTGACGAAGATACTAATAATTTAGACTTTTATGGTGTTCTTAATGATGTTGTGGAGTTACACTACATGGGAGGTCGTCGAGTGTACTTGTTCAGCTGTGATTGGTTTGATGTTAGTGATAAGAAGCGTGGGGTACGAGTTGACGATCATTTAACTAGTGTCAACATGGACAGAACTTGGTATAAGAATGAACCATTTGTGTTGGCATGCCAGGCTTCCCAGTGTTTTTACATTAGAGATATAAGGTCGAAGGGGAACTGGTATGTTGTGCAGAAGTATAATAATAGGAATGTGTATGACATTCCACCAATGCCAAGGGTTCAAGATGATATTGATGACGAATCAAGTGAGGATGATGTATATCAAGAAAATGAGCCATCATATGATTATCCACTTTTACATTGTGATGCATATCCAGTATCAACTCCACTTAGTAGGACTGATATAGAACCTATCCACATTGATGCACGAGGCCATATGGCAGTTGGTGGTGAGCCTAGACATTCAACAGACTTTATTGATGATGGAATGGTTCCATCTGGTTCCGGAGATGGTTATGGTGATTGGGAATATTCAGATGAAGAGGACCTATCCACCGATGAAGAAACGGAGTCAGAATAGGCATCTGCCAACCATTGGAAACCAGGTGAACAGCGAGTCAGAAGAGGCAGCCTTCATGGATTGGATCGTATGCTGGGTTGCAAACTGCACTTTATTACAAATTTTTCTAACTTTTTCATTGGGTTTTTTCGTGGACCCTGAAATAGCAGTATTAATGAGGGTACTTCATGCAAATATATATAGTTTCACAAATTGACATTTTAATGCATTATCTTATTGCATGGTTGCTATGGTTATGTTTCCTCTAAATAGCTTCATGTAATTAACGTTTGCTATTGTTGAATCTCAGGTAGACGGAAATAGGAGACTTTTGGACACTTTTCAAGGCAAAATCCATCATAATCTCATCTCAACCCATGGAGTTAATGAGAAGCATAAACGGCCCAGCTAGATCATTGCCCAGTGTACGAGGAACCCGTCGCAGGACTGGTATGATGTACAGATGTAGTGCACGCAGGCCACGTGGAGTCCGCATTGGAGACGCTAGTTCAGATGATGAAACGCAACCTCCAAGCCCTCCATTGGAGACTCCTTGTGCGAACCCATGTCTGGAGACAGAGGCAAACAGAGAACCCTCCCCGAGGGAACAACCAGATCCTCTTCAAAGTAATCAGATCGGTATAGTTGACAATGATATACGAGGTGAATTTAATGGGCTATATCGTTGTTGTGTAAGATTGCTTTAAACAAATGAGACCCCTAACGCAACCTTATTGTGATTATGTCATACAGGTGAGGATGTCCCGCCTGTGCCTGTATCCAACCAGGCACATACGAGACGTGGTCGCGGGCCGACGAAGTGTACTGAATTTGAAAAATTACGTAAGCATGGAAAAGTGTTGTTGAAGATAAATAGTGGAGAAACAGCACCATGTTGCGAGAATGCAAACATGTTTACAACACGTTTAAGCTGGATCATTAAACATCACTGCAACATGAGCTACCCAAGATGGAGTGATGTACCCCAAGAGCATAAGGATGAATTAATCGATCGTGTTCGGGTAAGACTTTTATACTTTGATGTTGATCATTAAAAATTTATACTATAACTAATATTCACAAGTGATCACCCTAAATTTTAATGGGCTATGCAGGGTGATTTTGAATTGGATTGGGACTTAGAGAACCATCAATTGGCTGTGACTAAACAGCTTCGTAAGCGCTTTAATGCCTTCCACCACCAACTACATCAGATATATATGTCATATGGCAGCCATGACGAGGTATTGGCGACTGGGACTAGTTTGGTCACCCCCCTAGTATGGTTTAAGCTCTGTGAACGATGGGGTAGCGAGGCCTTCCAGGTATGCATTCTGCGTGTTCAATCATTAAACCCAGACTTTTCATGGGATATGGATTACTATATGTACTTTTGCTTAAAATGCTGGTTTTCAATGACAGAAAATAGCAAGTAAAAATCGGGACAATAGAAGGATGCTGAAAATTAACCACACAACTGGTCGCAAATCCTTTGTGAGGATGCTAGAACAAAAGGTATAAGGTTTGAAAGCTCATGTCATGGCAACCACACACTAACATAATGTTAAATTTAGGATGTAGATTTTCACGAAAGGGGTATATAAATTAGAACCCATGCTTTCTCTCATATATGATCAACAATTTTTGTTTAGCATTTGTTTGGATAGTCATTTAGTAGTGATTAACCTTTCCATGCCATATGTAATATATTATCTGATTGAATATGTTATATGCACACGTACCACACACATGTAGCGTGCTGAAAATGCAAATTTGGTGGACTTCTACAAGGAAACCCACTGGTCCAAGAAGAAAGATAAATTTGTGACACCTGCTACCGAAGACATTTATGTGAGTATATTATAGCATAAATTTTGTATGTTAAATGCAATGACGGAATACATATTTATCAGATTGAATCATAAAAATGCATTATTAGGACATATAAGTTCATAATCGGTTCATTATGTCATATTGCAGAAGGATATGGTAGGAAAGCTGGATAATTTAGAACCAGACAAACGAACTGATGAAGCAGCAGCGGGTGTATTCAGAGAGGTACTTGGGCGTCGACCGGGTTATGCAAGAGGAATGGGAGAGATGGTGATCCCCGAGTCTACAAGAAAACACTCCTTGGCACGAGAGAAAGAGTATATAGCTTTGATTGAAAAACATAAGAAAGAGGCTGAAGCTTCCAAGATTGAGATGGCGTCAATGAAGGCAAACATGGAGGTTATGATGGAGAAACAAAATGAAACCGATCGTATGTTGAGGGCCATCTTAGCTGCGAACCCGTCCCTCATTAAGTCTCTTCGAGAGACTCAGTGAGGATATTTTTTGGGGTTAAAAATATGGGAATTTTTTTTGCGGTATTTTGTGGTGCATTTTTGGCCTAAGATGGTGGATTGACAAGATATATATAGAATATATATCCAATGGGAGGTTATATGTATATGTTTTGTGGGAGCAAGCTGGGTTGGGAAAGCATATGTATTGGCTCAAGTTATATCCAAAGGAATAGGTATGATAATATGTACCAAAAATTATGAGATGATGTTAGGCCTCATACTTACATGAGTCAAACATGTAAGTATCTACGCTTTAATGCTTTCACTATACATATCGATTGGGTGTAGTACTGGCATGCTTAACAACATTTGGTTGCTTGTTGTACAGGCTAATTCATACCATATTGGATGTACTCTCTCTCTCTCATGGGTGGGGTCGTCTTACGCTAGAGCCTAAGACGTGTCCTGGGATTTTGTAATCATGGTTCCTAGTGCATGTTATGTTCTGATGGTACGTGGTAGCACATTTTGTCTAATGCTTGACTAGACAAAATCATCTTGCCCAAATTCACGGAAGGCTGAACAAGCAAGTGATGTCTTCATTCCCCTATGCGATTTACATCTATTATGCAGTTCTATACAAATGATATGAATTTAATGTAAATTTTATACATTACATACGAGTACATAAGCTTGTGCTTCTGCTCAAGTATAGATAGGCCTACTTTACATACACAAATAATTCAGGAATGTGGCTTAATTTGGAGTGATGCTGTATGAGATAATGAAGCATACTAGTTTAGACAGATTATAACTTATATTGGAACATGTTAGCTTATGTAATATTAATCTTGTGATGTTATATGTAACTGTTAGTTAGCTTATGTGATGTATACATGTGATGTAATTCAATGGAAGGTCTTGAATTATGATAATGTAATATATAATATGGTAAGGTTTTGTGGGTACAATACAATAAAGAATATGTATTGTATAGTATTTTTGGGCCCAGGTAGCTAACTTGAATGAATGGAGGAAGGGCTTTTTACATTGATTTTGAATTAAAATGTGTAGCTTGGATTAATGTTTTAAATTATAAATTGGTTAATGGATGGAATAACTAATTTGTTGGATCTTTGTTTTGTCAATATAAAGTGAAGCACATAATCTGGGGTAGGACTGAAACAACAATAAATCGCTTGAAGCTCTTTTTGTCAATATAGGTGAATCCCATGTTACTGCACGTGGAGGGTTTTCAATTTTCATATAATGTACCTGAGGAGCGCGCAAAGCTAATGCAACATATCAAAACCGGGAGTTGTCAAGGGAAGGTGGTGGGGTGATGAGGAATTTGAAAGTATAAGTTTGCTCCAGCTGAAGGGTAAGGCATGGCATGAGCGCATACGAAGTTGGCTAGATCCACTCTTGAAAGGTAAGCCAGTTCGGTTGATTGATCATCAGTTTTGTTGTTTATAAGTTAGTGCATATCTAAAAATACATTCAATATTTGTAAGATCCAATATTTTAGTTATAAATTAGGCATATGTTTATCAACATACTTAATTGATGTAGGAGTCAATGATGTGGCAGACACGTATTGACATCAGTGCTGATCTTTTAAGTGGACGTAGCAGCAGGCTTCACATTCAAGAACCCCCTAGTATGATTTTACAACCCAATGTATATAAGCTTGTTAATTAACTGGTATGCAAAACAAATTTTTTATGTTGCTACAAGTTTACTAGGGGTTAACTAAGTTTAAAGTAAAGAAATGAATAGCAGTATATAACTAAGTTTAGGCTAAGCAAGGGTAAGGTTGGCTGATCATGAAGTTCATGTGTACTTCAATGGAGGGGATTCTTTCATTTGCCTTTTGAGTTGTTTTGGACCATATTAATATATAATGTGGTCCTGTTTGACATTAAATAAAGCAAGTAACCAACAATTAATTGGCATAAATTAATGGGTGTCATCTTTATCCCGAGACTTCGAACCCATGTTTCCGAACTTCTAACTCTTTAATTAGAGGGTAATTATTGATGAGTCTGTGATGAAGAAAAGGTTGCTACTAATTGGAGAATAGGATTTCTCATGACTCAGTTTATGGGGTTATTTGCGGCGAATTTAAGCGCCGATAAAGACCCTATTTCCTGAGGTGTAAAACTGACAAGAATACCATCCCCAAGTTTAGGTCTATTTCTCAGTATAGACCTAGCTATGTGGGCTTTCTGTCTGTACAGGGAAGCTTTGGGGACCCTCTCTCTCTCTCTCTCTCTCTCTCTCTCTCTCAAATTCTGTGTAATTAAACACTCTACCCACTTAGGTAAGCATGGAAGCATGGGGAGTAAGAGCCAGAACAGGACAGGAAATGAAATAGACTTAATAATTAATGGCATATTTAGCAGCCCAAATGAGTTAGGCAATTTGCTCAACATTTAGTGATAACCATGTCGTGGTTCACATCATGATGATAGAAATAATATATATATAGCCCTGGAGATCAGAAAAAGAAAAAAGAATGAACATTATTAAGCGGCAGATCTTGTACAAGTCATGCAATATCTAATGGTGGTCCAATTTTTTGTTATTTTAATTTTTGATCTTTTAGACCCGTACCCTTCAGGATTGGGCACGAGTTTATCCGCACAGGTTGGCGGCTACCTTGTCTTATGACAGATTATTCCCTTTTCCTCAGCCCTATGACAGATTATTATTTACACAGTCCTTGAAATCCCCAAAACCACCCACAACGGCCAGGGCCTCTAGCTATATCTAAATATATAGATGGATAAATAGATAGCCGGGCCTTTAAACCCTAAAAACAGTAGTATATACTATATATATATATATATAAATATATATATTATATATATATATTTATATATATAGTCCCCCAAAGTTTAATTTGCATGTTGGGTTTGCTGAGGTGTGTGTCTGCATTATGCATGCCTGGCCTAGTACTGGATTTAGCATATATTTAAGACAGAATAATACTAACACAGGTTCTCTTCATGTAGGGAATGAGCTGGGATATCTCATATTATCTATATACAATTTGAATATTGATATATAGGTGTAATAGGTTACTAATTAACTAGTTTTATATATGCATTATTAACTTTCTTAACTGTTAAATTATTATTTCTTTTTCCTAATAATGTAGTTTATGGTTGCAACAATAATGGCATTTATTGTGGTTTCATCACTTTTTTTGAGATACTTAATCACACATATACCTTAGCCACCCCCAATTACATAAACAAAAAAAGGTGATAATGCAACATTAAAAAGTGAGACTGATGCAATGCAATGCAATGCAAGTGTGATGCAATGCAAGTGCATGACCTTTCCTAGGCCGGTCATGCAATGCAAGGGCAGTAATATATGTAGTATGCATCCTTCGAAAGGCTTGATTGAGGAAGACGCTAAAAAAAATTAAAAATAATAATAATGCAGTTTTCATGAACAATTGTATGCAAGTCTGAAATCATCTTCCTTAGCATGCATGTGGTATATGCAAATATAATGTACCACATGATCTAATACAGATCATAATCATCTTGAATACCTATATATACTTCCATTTTAATACATTTTCTAATTAGATTAACAATATATATTACTATTAGGTAGCTAGCTAGCTAAAAAAAGGTTTTAGATAATTTCTGCTATTTGTTCGTGTGAGTTTTATGCCCAAAAAAATTATAACATGTATAAGGCAGTGTATGTACTTCAATTGGCATTAGTGCTATTAATTGCACCATTATTTGTTCACATACACCATTTGTTATCATATTAAAGGCTTCATTTCAGACTTGCGTGCCTTCTTTTGTGCAGCTCATGTAGAAGGCAGTAGATGGAATACTTGATAACCCTGTTCCAGACAGCTGGACTGATCTTTGCCGCTCAATCACCAAGTCATCGCAAATCATCAACCATCGATGTGCGAAGTTGCGGATGAACTCCACCCACCATTATTTGTTTATACTTGTATCACCTAGATTGTGGATGTTTGATATGTACTTTAAAGCTTGTAAGAGACATTAGCTGCTCCCATTTGTAAGACTTTATTGCCTTCCATTAATATTGCACCATGATATGCCAGTTTATAGTAACCAGCTTAAAGGGTCTGATGTACTGATCATGTATTGGATGAAAACTTGAATTTTCATATATTAATATATGCTATTATGGATTAATGTACAATTTGGTAATATTATAAATGAGTTGGAGCAGGAAATTAGGTACCCAAAAAAAAAATTGTGCATTCTGTACGTGTAATGTTACACCAGTTTCAAAAGATTATTTGCGGCGATTTTATGTTCGCCGAGAAAAAATTTAGATTTATGTTTTGTGTATTTGCGGCGAATATATATAGACGCTAAAGCGCCGAAAGATTATTTGCGGCGATTTATTGTCGCCGCTAAAAAGATGCCTCAGTTGTTAATACTTATCTGCGGCGAATATACTTGGACGCTAAAACTAGGATTTTTTTGCGGCGCCTTAAACTCGCCGCTAAAGATCATTTACAGCCAAACAAATGTGCTGCAAATAATTTTTCGCAGCGATACGTGACCGAAATCCCAACGTTATTTGCGGCGTCATTAATAATATTAGCAGCGAAATAAATCGCTGCAAATAAAAATTTTTGGCGACCATTTCTGTGTTTCGCTGGCTATTATTTTAAAAGGCTCTACATTTGCAACGAAATGTCGGCGCAACATAAATCGCTGCGAATAATTATTTGCAGCGATTTCGGTGGTTATTTGTGGCGAATTTAAGTGCCGAAAAAGACCTTGTTTCTTGTAGTGTCTCTTTCAAGTAATATATAATATTAATAGTCACAAGCTTTAATACGTGATCTAACTCAGAAAGAAATGTTGTAAGTAGGGCTTGAAGGGAGGGGGGGGGTGGCGGATCGGACTGGTACATATATATTAATTTTTTAATTTTATATGTTATATATAAAAAAAAATTATATGATTTTTTATATTATATTATATGCTAAATCCTTGATTAATATATTCTGAAATTTTAAAATCTTATTATTCATGTCTATTAATTTATAACATAAAATTAATATAACATTTGACTATGATATAACATAAATTAATCTTATGATTTTTAATATAACATTTGAATTTTGATATAACATATAACTTTAGTTTTATAACATAAAATTAATATAACAATATGAAATTTTAATCTTAAACATGAACATTAATATTAAGCTATTAATATAAACTTACTTCGGGCCAATCACTTGCTAAAGTTTTGTTGGAGTATAATTTTGACGTTTATACGTAAAATCGGAACCGGACCGAATCCGAAAAAATCGGAAGTTTTGGTTTAGGTGGTGAATCAGTCCAATATTGATTCTTAAATTTTCAAAACCGATATATATTGGTTTGATTATAAAAATTGTCCAAAACTGAACCAAATTGAACCAACTACACCCCTAGTTGTAAGTGACCTACCTAGCTCATAGCACATGAATCATCTGAAGAACCAAAAGTAACCATATATACACATAAGTACAAGTTGTTTAATAAGAGAAATAATTTATACAAATCCCAAATAAATAAATTATGCACAGACCTTTATAAAAAAATAGACCTCAGCTTGAAAAGGTATGAAAAAAAAATTACTTATTTTTAGTAAAAGATCTATACATGACTTATCTATTTAAAACTTCTACCTAACGTTACATAAACATCATAATAATAACGTAATTGCCCCCATACGAAGTACTCAACAATATCTCCCGGAACAAATCCAGTGATGGAACATCAAGAGGCATAAACATGATGAAACCAAAGTCAAGCTGTGAGCTTTTCCTTCAATCACATGGAACATGTGGAACAAATGAGAAATCAAATTTGTGTCCCAAATGGCATTTTTTTTTTTTTTACTTAGTGATTAAGAAAATATTTTTTAATGATGTTGTGAATTTTTTTATTTTTTTTTAAAAAAATGTTTATGATGATTAAAAAAATACATGAAAAAAAAAAAGAAAAAAAATACACTATTCGAGACCCAAAGTCGGGACCCTTTTCGGTAGCTGTAGCGGAACTCGAAACAAATCAGGGAAATGCTTGGGCCACTGCTAGGTGGTCCCGAGACATTCTCCTGACATTTTTTTTAATTTTTTTAACTTAATGCTTAAGAAAGTATTTTTTTTTAATGATGTTGTAAATTTTTTAAATATATTTAAAAATTACATTTAAAAAAAAAAAAAAAAACTCACTCATCGAGACCCAAATTGGTGGCTGCGGAGCCACTCAACAAATAAATATCTCAAGAATTTAAGATATCTACTCGTGGGTCTGTGAAAAATCCATGTGCGTACTCAATCATGTACAATATGGTATATTCACGAGTGGTATATATGTATAGATAATCACCTCATTTTTTTTTTTTCTTTTTTTTCTTGCTTTACTATTTAAATTTGGATTAAAAATCTTAGAACATGACTTCATGCATAATGTTGAAGAAAATAAATTCAATTAATCAATATAATCATGTAATTTAATTAAAAATAAATTAAATTTCATAAAAATTGACCTAAAAAGTAAAAGAATGTCAATTTTTATAAAATTGAGTTTATTTTTATTTAGATTATATAATTATGCTGGTTGATTAAATTTATTTATTTTTTAATTTTATTAAAAAGGTCATTTCTTCAAATTTTAATTCAAATTCAAAAGGTAAAAAATATAATGAGTAAAAGGAAAAAAATAACTTAATAATAAAAAAATGTAAGGATATTGGTCCCATCAGGCACGAACCAGCCATGCGTTTAAGATCACATGGTCCACATGTCAGCACGCCACTATGTCTATCGTGAATCTTCGACACTCCCACAACTACATGCACGCGGGTACGAAGGGGTGGGTCACCCACCGCTGGAATCCCGCTAGGCCAATTCAATTTTTTTTTTTTTTTTCACATCATTTTTTCATATTTTTAAATATTTAAAAAAATTCATAATATTATTAAAAAATATTTTCTTAATTATGAAGTTAAATAAAACTAAAATAAATAATAAAAAAAAAAAAGAGCGGAGATACCAGCGAAATCCCTAACTTTTTTCCAAACTATTGGTCACAAGCTCCGATACAAGACTCTTTTAAGGAATCTATACATGTATATTATTTAAATAATTAAATGATAAGATTTAATTTATAATATTTAAATTTTAATGGATTTCTTCACTATTGCTAATTTACTAGTTATTTTTTTCTTTTTATTCTTTAAATTTAGATTAAAAATATATAAACATACATGGCATTCTTGTATAATCTAAGAGAAAATAAATTTAATTAACTAACATAATTATGTAATTCAATTAAAAATAAATTCATTAGTTGGTTGATTGATTGAATTTATTTTCTTCTAAATTATACAAGAAGATCATGTTCTAGAATTTTTAATTCAAATTTAAATAGTAAAAAAAAAAAGATAATAAAATAATAATAAATAATGTGTAAGCGTATCATTATCTTTTTTTTAATATACTGACTAATTCTAATTAAATAATGTGTAAGCGTATCATTATCTTTTTTTTAATATACTGACTAATTCTAATATTATAACTTCTAGAAGTTCAAATGCATTCGCACGTTGCATAATCCTCCCAGAAGATTATTAATATATATATATATATTGATGGATGTAGTACGAATTTCATCCATATATAGGCGATAAGACTAGTTCCTTAATTCAATGACCAGGTAGAAATAATTAGCTGCTAGGGTGCTAGGGTTACAAATTTTTCTCTCCTTCTTCGGTTTTAAGACAAATTAGTTTCAACGTAAAACTAATATATTATTCAGTTAATTATACACCAGTTTTGCTATTTGCAAGCATATATCATATGTCAATATATGATATAGAGTATTTTTTCATCTTTATAAGACCGATGGACTTCAATACGTGTTGAGTGCGTGATAATTATTTTGTAAAATATAGAGTATTTTTTGTGAAATCATCACTTGTTTTAAAAATTTAAATATACGGATCCGAAATCATATGAAGAGGTAGATTTAATTATTTATATCATAATCTTAACACCTCCTAGCCCTTGCATGTAGGATCAGACTCCTCCTCAATGAGTGGATCTAACATGTAGAATATTTAATTACATTGATAGAGTGTAAAGTAAAGATTCGAATTCATGACACGTGTTCTATACTATCTGAAATAATCATCACTTATCCCAAAAATTTAAACTTATGAAAAAATATAGATTTAATTATTTATATTATAATTTTAACATTTTAAATATATATATATATCTATATTTTTCAGTATGTGTCAAACTCCCTTAATTTGGAATTGCAGTTGGAGCTATTTCATCACGTGGGGAAATAATGAATTAATAAACATGTACTTTAGTCAAGTCACGGACCAAGACTTATATCTAAATTAATATTCTTTGCTTAATGCCTATCCCAAAAGGCCATGAGCTGTCCTTGTTGCGTATAATGCAAATAAAAACGTGCTTAAATCCCTATTTTCTTTTGTGAAATTAAGTTGTTGATGGGTATGGTTTGACGAATTTGCAACGACTTATGAGTTAAGTATTGATCATCTACAAAACCAACCACTTGTTGATCTGATTAAGACCATCGTGATCAACTCCTTTTAATAGTAGATTAATGCATGTTGATATTATTTGTCTCCACGTACGACACTATCATGCTGTACTACTACTTGTTGTCGACCGAATGGATCATATCATGTACTGGTCAAGGTTAGGGCTATATGTAAATAAAACCAATCGACAAGTTGTTTAATGAATATTCAAAGTTCGGCTCGATCTGCATGCAATGATCGATGAGCGATTTGTATACACAAAATTAAGAATGAATATTATTATTATATAAATGCTACAGTTCATATAAAACTCAAAATGCACGACTTGTATAAACTTGAATAATTTCATATTTCTTACGTTTTATATTATTACTTTTAAGTTTTAAGTTTTAGAAAAAGGTACAAAATATAATATACATAGTTTATTTTATCAAAATTAGGTAGAGGTTGAAAAGGCTTAAATTATCTAAAAAAAAAATGAAAGAACTATTCATAAACATAAAATATAGTTCGAAATAACTTCTGATAACAAAAAGAAAAATACAGAAATAGCTTGAGAAAAAGATGAAAACGTCAAGTTCTATCGTATCACTTTCATAAATCAAACATCAAACATATTATTATTATGGTAAACGTTTTGCAGCAATCCATCTGATATTGAGGCATTAACAGCCCTCCAATAACACTTTGCCACATCAACAATTTCATAGAAATTACAATAGACTTCATTGCACTACATGATAAAATACATCTTCTCTTCTGATCCTCGCCTCCTTCAGCAAGCCGCAACCTTCATGGAATCTCATGCAGTGGAACCACTGTAATCCATTCTTGCCACACGTACTCGCTACAACAAGATACCACGGCAAGCTATCCTCCAGCCCCTCATGACCAGAACGCCCTAGACCCTTTCTCCAAAAACTTTGATTATTTGCTCGGTTGTAAACACACAGAAAAAAAAAAAAAAAAAAAAGGCAAGAAACACTACAAGAAAAACAGACTTTTATGACCATTTGTTTGTGATGAAAAAAACTATTTGTGACCAAAATAGATTCATTTTAGCTGAAAATAATCATTTAGCTAGAATTAACTGGTCACAAATAAATATTTTTCTTGTAGTAAAACTTGTACAAAATTTTCACTTTTCCTGCACTTGTTGTGGTATCAATCTATTTTGTTTTCCTTCTGGCTTTGGTCATGAAGAGTGATAAGTTATGTGTAAGCTCATTGATGAGAATAAGGACTAAAATTCAAAGGTCGGATCTGTAATTTTTTGGGTCATGTACAACACTGCACACAATCAATTAAAAATAAATTTTTACATTTTTCTTTTTTTTAAATCTTTTCCACCATTCCAATCCTCGATCTCCTCAGACAACTTCCCTTGGTGATCAGGTACTCGATCCACCTCTTCTCCCTTCCCACATCCCATGCCACTGTCCAATTACCTTACAAGAAAACGTATTTTTGTAGTCATTTAATTGCGGTAAAAAGATCATTTGTGATGAAAACAGACTCATTTTGACTGTAAATAGTCATTTCGTTAGAATTAATTGACCATAAATAAGCAGTTTTCTTGTAGTGTTAGAAGCATGACCAAAATAAAATCAAAATGGAAATCATTATCTCAATCCTTTAAAGAGAGAAGGAGAGAAAAAACATGAGATAAAAAAAAAAAAAAAATGGATGAACTACTATGGTGTGCGTAGTGGAGGTGCATTGATCTTGGAGAAGATGAGGAGATTTTCTTTCCGTTGAGAGGGGGATAATCGATTTGAGAATTACAAATGTATGTGCATGTGAGGCTACATGGGAATTAATTTGGAATGTCTACATGTCACTCATGTATTGGAGGTTGTTATTTGGGATATATGGAGTGACCGGTTTTAAGATTTTCTCCATTATTATTATTATTATTATTATTAAGTTGGTTTGAAATTGAATCTGCTTATGATCAGTAGCTGCGTGCCCACGCAATTATTCTTAATAAACGAAATATAAAAGAGAAATGATATTTGTAATCATGAGTGTGTAAGTGTCGTATAGTCACTTTAAAAAAAGTAAATAAATATAGAATCTACATGAAAAGAAATTAATTTTTTAATAGTAAACTTTACTTTTTTTTAAAATGACTGTATGATACTTGTACACTTCCTTATTTTATATAATATTACTCAAAATCAAATTGGGTGATCTGTGCCTTTGCTTTATATATATATATATATATATTGTTTGGCGCCGTACAGACGGGTACATGGACTTGGTTTGTACCTATAAATTACATCACCTTTGTATAAAAATGGAGGAATATCAGAAAGAAAAGTCTTAGGTATCATTTGGAGTTGAGATGAATTGAGATAGATTGTGAATAGTAATAAGATGAGTTATAAATAATAGTGAGATTTGTGAATTAAAGTTGATAAATAATAATGAATAATAGTGAGATGAGTCAGGATGAGTTGAGATGACTTGCAAATACAAACTGTATTTATAAAAATATATATCTTATAAATTGACGTAAATGATATGATAAGTCAGTCAGATCTATTTTCCAATAAAATAAATTTTTTAATCTGACCTATCCCGTTAAATTACATAAGTTTATTCGTTCAGTTTTATAAAATTCATTTGCAGGTTTAGTATATGATCTCCTCTACAAAATGTAGGTGAAAGGATACCATGCATTGTCACGAATCACGATGGTATTTACTATAAGACAGCGCATGCAAAGGATCGATCGAGCTTATTGGAATTGCAGTTCAACTAAATTTAGCATGATGCATGCATGTGCAGGATATATTTTTTACTCTTTATATCTCTTTATATATATTCTGCACATGCGGTTTTTGAATAAAGTTAATTCTGAATTTCAACATCCTAGCTATGAAAGCTACCTCTTTTCTCGATTCATAGGTATTTTTAGAAATGATATTTACAGTTATAGGGTATGCAAATATCACATAATTTTTTTAAAAAAAATGAATAAATACGGGACTTATATAAATAATAATAATAATAATAATAATAATTTTTTAATAAAAAACTTCATTCTTTTTTAAAATGATTGTACAGCCCTTGTACACTCTGTAACTGTATATAACATTACTCATATATTATTCACGTATGAAATTATAATTGTGTTCTAACGGAGGAACCCATGCATCAAGATATTGGAACTAAAATAATCAAGATTAGGATAAGCTAGCTAATAATTAAGCTGCGACAAGTCAAAGCTTTGATAAGCATGCATGCACTAATGATATATTTAATTTCTAATTGGGACCATTTCAAAACTGATCATCGCCCATTAATTATTCCGTGTTTGTGGGAGAGGGTCGATTAAGCTGATCATCCTCCTTTTGATGTGTTTTTTTTTTTTTTTTTTCTTCCCGGTCGTAGATGGTCGTGGCCTGATTCTTTACGGACGACTGCTAAAGATATCACAAAAGTAAATCTCACGTATTGGCCATGTGGTTATATATTATATGTTAAATTATTATATAACAATTAAAAGTGTTATAGATATAAAGAGAATATTCTATAAAAATAAATTTATAAATTGACATAGTACCATATGATACGTTAGATCTACTTTACAATCTGACGTATTACAATTAATCACATAGTTTGTAAATTTTGATCTATACACGATTTAAAAATTACTCAAATAAAAAAAATGAGATAATTACGCGAATGTTTGAAATTACCACTTTATATCTTAAAAATATGGTTTTTTGACACATTGCAAATTTCATTTTTAAATTATTAAAATAATATAATATTCAATATCTTTTGTTGATCATTATATTTATATATATATATATATATATATATAATTGTGTTATGTAGCCTACATTGATCTACCTATATATATCTTGTCAATCAATATTACCATAAAGTAATGTAGCCTACATTACTTTAAATAAGTACTATAAGATTCAATCCGTTGATAATATTATAATTATAGAGTACTGCAAGTCTGCATGTTACAAAACGGATGATAATTCAATGTCGCAAAATGAAAACGATCTCCACTTCGTTGTTCATGACCTGATCAAGAGATATCAAATTGGATTTTGAGCCCAAGAGGCCCTACTTAAAAGCCCAAAGAGACCCACTTATATGATGGCCGGTCCATATTGACAAAACAAAGTCCAAAACTCCAGCCTACCAACCCTCACCAACCCCATCAAGAATGATACCCAACATTATATCAATAAGCACAAATGTACTTTTTATATTTTCTTTTCTTTTTTTTCAACCATTTTTTCTACATCTTTAAATATTTTTTTAAAAAAATATTAATTTATTAATAATCACTCATTTAACTATTAAATAAATAAAAGATGGGTCGATCTTATCTATAGAAATTCTCGATTCAAATAGCACTTTCCATTTTTCAAAGATCTCTTACCGGCCCCTGAATAAGAGGAGTGTACGGCGGCAGTCTTTGCTTTGTAATCACCAAGTTACTTCCTAGAAACTACAAGATGCACAATTTGAACAAGAAGATCCAACATCCCCGGTAGCTTGTTTCTGCTGGGCTTTATAATGGGCCGGAAAGTATGCATCCGACTTATAAATACTAAGACCAATTTTTGATTACGAAAATGAGATGAGAAATTAATAAGTAATTGTGAGATAATTTGTATATATTAATGAAATTGTTTGAATTAAGATTTTTATGAGATTTTAAAAAATAAGCAAGAAAAAATTTAACATTATTTTATTTTGAGATTTGAAAAAATTAAATTATTTTTTATATTTTATTTAAAAGTTTAAGAAAATTATAATGATTATATGAAAAAATTAAAAAATTGAAATTTTGAAATTAAAAGTATTTATAAAATAAAATGAGATTGGATGAGAGGTAATGGTATCAAAAGTTTGACTGTACATTATTCATTCAAACTCGGCTGATTATTAAAAAATCTTATTTGAACTCGAATTGATTTTTTTTTATTATGTTTAAAATCGACTTGGCACGAGACTAAAGATTAATTTGGGTATAGAGAATATTTTTTCAGAATACTTAATTATTAATTATTATTTTATTAATATTTTTCATATACATTTTATTATTATTTTACCACTATTCAATATTTTATTTTATCATTATTTTTTTTATTACTATTTACAAAATATCTCACTATCAAAACACAATCTAAAAATCAAGTTGACAAGCTTCTACTCGTTTATATATATATTTTTTTTTAAAGCTAAATTTAAGAAAACAAAGATAAAAAAGGAAATATCAAAATATTTCTACTCAAAATATACAATTACATACAATTTTTATTTTTATTATTTATGGTTGCATTAGGAAGGAAGAGCGTGAAAGAAAGCGTGGGTATAATAAGAACTGTATGTGATTGCGAGATTGGTTCGACGAAACTCATATTCGAATAAATATTAAATCAATAAAACTTTAGCTAATCACGGCTCTTTCAACATCCATCGTTTTCTCTCCATTGCGTTTGTTGCCATTTTGCGAACGTAAACGTTTTGTCTTTAACAGAACTTAAAAGTTATTTCCTACTATTAATTAAAAAAAATGCTCCTATTATCGCTATTTCTTATAGCTGGAAGCTGTGATATTTTATTTTTTTATTTAATAATTAAGAAAATATTTTTTAATAATATTATGATTTTTTTATTTTTTTAAAAAATATTTAAAAATATATATAAAAAATTAATCCTATAACTAACAGTAGCTCTGATAGCGGAGAGCAGTAGCTCTAGAGCCACCCATTAATTAATAAAATATTCATAAATCTATTTGTAAATAGTAATACTTTATATATTTTTAAAATGAATTATACTATTTATAAATTTATTAGATGGGTTATTTCTACAGTCTTATAAATAAAATTTTTTAACACAAAATATTAAGATTCGTTAAATTTATAAAAATGAATATAAAAAATGAATATCTTCGTACGTACATATCATGTTCTCACATCGTGTTTATTTATGAATAAAAGAGCTTGGGGATAGAATATATTCTTTCTAGATGACTCCCACGAGACCATTGGCCTGCTCGAACTTGCGTAGTCAACTCAAAATTGTCAGTATTTGGGAAGCTAGAAATAACGAAGGGACTGGTTTTGCTCTTCCTCAGGAAGGCCACCATGGAGACAGAAACAGAAGTACAAGTTAACTTCGGAAAATCCATCATAGTACCTAGTGTTCAGGAGCTGGCCAAGGAACCCATCCCCAACATCCCACCTATCTATGTCCGAGATGATCAGGACCTTTCGTTCCTCTCCTCTGAGTCATCACTTCCATCGGTGCCGGTCATCGATCTTGAGAGGTTGGTTGTTGAATATTCCTCCAGTTCTGAATTGGAGAGGCTGCACTCTGCTTGTAAGGACTGGGGATTCTTCCAGGTATGCTCTGTATTCTTCCAGGCCAAACAAGAGCCAAAATAGGTTCATCTACTTTGCTTTTCCTTGAAAACTTCTGTTTTCAGGATTTCCAGTATCTGATTCTAATCCATATCAGTTTCAGATGAAGATATATTCACCCCAAGCAGAAGAAACTCGAGCCGCATTTGCTAAATACTTTATTATCTCCAAAATACTCTGGCCCAAAAATAGTACACTCAGCAACCTTAGACTGCCGAGGAATATGCTTCTTATATCTCAAACTACCAAACATGAACATTGCATCCTCCAACCAACATGAATCCTCTGTTAAGATCCAATTATCAGTATTGTGGCAACACATGGCATTGATGGCAAGTTCTTGGAAGTGGGAAAGACCAATATGCCAATTTTTTCTTTTTTTTCTTTTTGTAGTTTGGGATGCAAGGTGCAGAATCCCCTGTGATTTTTGGGGGAAAGTATATTTATTCCTTGTTAGTGTAGCTACTCATGAAGACATGAATAAAGGCAGTGCACTAATCTTACCAACCGTAGACAACTTGATCTGAATAACATGCCTCCCAGGCCAAAAACACATGAACCCTGCCATAGATTATGAGAGCTGCTATAACTTGGCCAACCCTGCCCCTGCCCTTTACCTCTCTCTCTCTCTCTCTCTATCGTATTCAAGTGTAGCATCACTACTTTGACTTATTAGCACTATTGTTCTTATATTGTTAAGAGCAGGTTGTAAACCATGGAGTCAGTACTTCCTTGCTGGAAGAATTCAGAACAGAAATTGAGAATTTTTTCAAACTTCCCTATGAAGAGAAGAAGAAGCTTTGGCAACAGGCAGACAATCATGAGGGCTTTGGGCAGCTCTTTGTAGTTTCAGAGGATCAGAAGCTGGACTGGTCTGACATGTTCTATATAACTACTCTTCCACTCAATCTGAGAAAGAGTGACCTATTTGAAAAGCTTCCCCCAAAGCTCAGGTTTCTTTGTACCTTCAGTGTGGTTTTAAATGCACTAATTAGAGTTATAATGCACATACATGATTTGAATTCAACTTCATATTTGTGTTGCAGAAACACCTTGCAAGCTTACTCTATAGAAGTGAAAAATCTGGCCATGGAAATCTTAGGTCACATGGCCAAATCTTTGAAGATGGATGCTGAGGAAATGAGGGAGCTATTTAGTGATGGAGTTCAGTCTATGAGGATGAACTACTATCCTCCATGCCCTGAACCAGATAAAGCCATTGGGTTTACTCCACATTCGGATGCAGATGCTCTAACAATTCTCTCTCAGCTCACTGAAACCGAAGGTCTCCAAATCCGAAAGGATGGAAGATGGGTTCCAGTAAAACCTCTTCAAAATGCTTTTGTAGTCAATATTGGAGATATCATGGAGGTGCTAGTTTACTCTGATCTAAATACAGTATAGATAAAACCTGATCAAAAGAACTGTGCAGGAAAACAATTGTTAGCTTCCCCTTCTATGTTTCATCCAAGCTACTAGTGTGTAAAATGTAATCCCTTGAATCAAACCGTAATCCCTTGAATCAAACCACAGTAGCTAGGAGAATGTCTATGAGGGTAATCTGAATCATTTAGATCATATCATTCTTGCATATTGGCTGCCTCTTCCAGGGTCTGGAATCTGTTATATGCAGAAACAGCATAAGACTCTTGCTCTGCAAGACCTAAAATTTTAAGTTAAAAAGACATTCATGACTTCATCAATTACCTAAAATCTTGCCAGAAACTAAAGTTGGAACTTCATATATAATCTCTTTTCTATGTGAAGTTGACATTTGATACTAAAATTTCTTGTTTGCCCTGCAGATTGTGAGTAATGGCATTTATCGGAGCATCGAGCATAGGGCAACAGTAAACTCCTCAAAAGAAAGGCTCTCCATTGCTACATTTTATAGTTCCAAGCTAGATTCAGAGTTGGGACCTGCACCTAGCCTTGTTGGCCCTCATAACCCAGCAAATTTTCGACGGGTTCCAGCGGAGAAGTATTTTAAGGACTTTTTTGATCGAAAACTAAACGGTAAGTCATACCTTGATTTCATGAGAATAGATAATGGGGAAGGCAACAGATGCTGAATCTGCATTAGCTAAATAAAGCAGGAGTTGAGTAGCCACAAAGGTGATAGATTGTGCAAGAATTTAGCTCTGGATGTTGCAGTGAATTTCAGTGATGTTAATGATCAAAACAAATAAATTCAGGCAATTTCTGTTTAAAGCATCTCGCAAGAAGGCATATAGATTTGCAAGGACTTCATCTTCCAAAGGTTTATTTTTTGCCATATATTGTGATTGCACTAGATCATTTTCTTCACCCTTCCATGCCAATAACTAGAACTAGGATTTTTTTTTTTTCTTAAAAAGATAAGAGAAAAGAGTGTCGAGTAACTATTTATACCTTGTTGAATAGGAATAAGGAGTAGAATTTCTCATTTCATTTATTTTATACCATGTCATGATAAAAGATATTGAAAGTTTCGAATATACTTTAGAATGGGATAGCCAACTAAAATTAAAAGTAATGAGTAATGAGTTGTACAAATATCAGGGATACAAGTCTCGCACATATCTTTATGAAAAACTGAATCTCACTATGAAAAAGTGTAAAAAAATCACTTTTTCTTGATGGAGTCTATCTTTTTACAAGGAATCTGTACCTTAAAATTTGTATATAGCATTACTCAAAAACAAAAACACAGAGAGGAAATATCACTGCATGTGAAAATAAACAAGTGATCTCTATCAAAGTGAGGTGTCTGGTTGTAACCACAATTTTCTTCTGTCAAAAGTGAGAGCTATCAATAAAATTGAGATACTGTCATTTTTAAAAAAAAAAAAAGTGATTTCTATCAATATACCTTTAACGGTTCCTAAAGAAGAATTTAGGATTTCTCATTCCACGATAAAAAAAAATCAACGATGAAAACACTCTGCTAAGCTAACTTGAGTAGGAGGCCATTTATCTTGCACACAAACTCTGCCCACTAGGAATCATGTAAGTGGTAATAGCTCGAAAAGTTGTAAAGAAAATTCTAAAAAGTAAAAAAAGGAAATTAATGGAGTGGTTTGGATTCAGAGATGAGTTGAGATGGATTGTGAATAGTAAAATAAAAGTTAAATTATTTATTATATTTTGTGTAAGAATTTGGAAAAAGTTATTTTAAGATTTGAAAAAATTGAATTGTTTATTTTATTTTATGTGAAAATTTGAGAAAGTTGTAATGATAAGATGAGTTGAGATAGAAGAAAAAAATAAAACAGAGGATAATTTGAATAAAAGGGTGTCTTATTTTGATGAATCACAACGTGAACTCTTAGGCTATACTAGAGGAGTATTTAAGCTAAGTAATACAATGATCTCCCATATTAAAAGAATCCCATAAAATCTACTATGTTGACATATGATCCTCAGATTTTATAGTTGGTGTATATCTCGGATTTTCTGCAGTTAGTATTGATCTCGGATAGGATTTCCTACAGTTGGCATTGATCTCGGATCCTTTTGTTATTGACAGCTTTATATTAGGATCTTCCTTATTAGCCGCTGAAACTGATAGATCTTCATGTTGATCTGATTCTTCCTTATTTTTAGGACTTGTTGAATCATCACTTTGGTTTGAACTTGTTGCCGTTAGAGCTCCAATACCTCTCAACGTCTCTCCACTGATTTTGACAGTATTGTGAGAGTCTTCCCCCTTTTTTCTCCAAGAATCTTGTGCTTCCTTATTGCTCCATAGATTCTCATTGTTGTTGAGTGTATCGAGTTGTGGTATACTGTTAATACCCTCCCTCAAACTTTGCCGGGGTTGGAGGCAAAGTTTGGTTCGAAAATATTGAAGGGCTGCTTTTGACATTGGTTTTGTGAAGAGATCAGCAACTTGGTTATCAGTGGAGATATGCTGAGTGATAAGCAGTCCATGTGCAACTCGTTTGCGCACAAAATGATAATCCAACTCAATGTGTTTGCTTCGAGCATGGAATACAGGGTTAATTGTCATATGAAGAGCACTGAGATTGTCACAGTAGAGCATGGGAAGAGACTTCATTGTAATTCGAAGGTCTTTTAGAATGAACGTCATCCAAGTGAGTTCGGCTGTTGTGTTAGCCATGGTGTGGTACTCTGCTTCTGTGCTTGATCGTGAAATTGTATGTTGTTTTTTTGCACATCACGAGATGAGATTCCCTCCAAGGAATGTACAGTAGCTTGTGGTTGATCGTCTTGTAGTAGGACACCCTGCCTAATCTGCATCTGAGAGAGCAAAAAGATCAAGTATAGTATGTGAAGAAAAATGTAATCTCATTTCAATTATTTCTTTGACATATCGTAAAATGAACCATTTTTAAGTGTGTCATCGTGGGAGCATGCATGAATTGGGATACATAATTTAACACTAAATGAAATATCTAGGTGAGTGAGTGTAAGGTATTGTAAGGCTCCAACAAGACCTCGGTAGTAACTTAGGTCTTCCATGAGAGTTTCATTGGAAGAAGTTTTGGTTTTAGCTTCAAGAGGTGTACTCATAGACTTGCAATCTACCATATTGGAGTGTTCAAGTATGGTAAGAGCATAGTGGGATTGAGATAGATGAAGCCCACTGTTGGTTGTCATGATTTCCATTCCAGGAAAGTGATGAATTGGTCCCAAATCTTTCATTGCAAACTCACCGCTTAGTAACTTAATGAAATTTGCAACAAGTGCTAGAGTAGATCCTGTAAGCAATATGTCATCCACATAAAGAAGTAAAAATAATGAACCAAATTCAGAGTGATAAATAAACAATGAAGGATCGGCTAGACTACAAAAAAAACCAAATTTAAGAAGAAAAGCACTAAATCGATCAAACCAAGCACATGGTGCTTGTTTTAATCCATAGAGTGCTTTTTTTAGTTTGCAAACATATGTTGGATGTTGCGGATCTGCCATTCCTGGTGGTTGCTGCATATATAGATCTTCAAAAATTAATCCATGCAAAAAAATATTTTTTACATCTAGTTGACGAATAGACCACTGCTTAACAAGAGCAATAGTTATAATCATCTGAATTGTTCCTGGTTTGATAACGGGAGAAAAAGTTTCAGTGTAGTCTATTCCATCAACTTGATGATATCCTTTTGCAACCAAGCACACTTTAAGTCGATCTAAAGTCCCATCCGGCTTAAGTTTTGATTTGAATACCTATTTTGAACCAATGACATGCATGTTAGATGTGCGGGGAACAAGTTTCCATGTCTCGTTTTGATGAAGAGCAGCAAGCTCTTCATTCATGGCTGCTTTCCAACCAAGATGTGCAAAGGCTGTTTGGATGTTTTGAGGCTCACGGGGTATATTGGTAGAAGTGATTATGGTCAAGGCATACTTAGGATTGGGTTTTACCATACCTAGTTTTGATCTAGTGATCATGGGATGTGTGTGTTCTGCAGGAGCATGTGTATGATGTGGTAATTCTGTCGATATGGTTGTTGGCAATGGAGCTACGGTTGGTTGTATTTCTAAATTTTCTGGTGTGTGTCTCATGTGGTGATGGAATTTCTGGTGTGCCAGTGTTGGCAGGGAATTCAGAAAGTCATTTTCAATGTTTTCTGTAGTGGTTTGAGGTACTGCATTAAGAGGAAGTTGAGGTGAAGGTTCAGGTGACATGGAATTTTGTGGGAATGTTGTTGTGTCTTGGATTTGAGGTAAGGTACTTAAACAAGGAGCTGTGGAAGAGACCAAATATGTCCCTGCAAAATAAGAAATATCAGTATGTGATAACCAAGTGTCAAAAATACTTATGGCCAATGGCTTTGCTGTTGTCATGCAAGAATTATTAGATGATTTATAAGGAAAAATTAGCTCAACAAATACAAAATGCCGGGAGATAAAAAAACTTCTTGCTTGATGGATGAAAACATTTATAAGCCTTATGTTGTTCACTGTAGCCTACAAAGATGCAAAGAAGTGTTTTAGGATCAAACTTGTGACGTCGTGTATCCCAAGTGTAGGGAAAGCACTTAGATCCAAAGGCTCGGAGTGATGAGTAAATCGGATCCATTCCATGCAATGCAAAATATGGGGTTTCAAAATTGAGAGCTAATGAGGGTAGTCGATTCATGAGATAAACAGCTGTAGCGAAAGCTTCTACCCATAAAAATAAAGGAGAACCATTATGAAACAACATAGTCATACCTAATTCTCTTATAGTTCTATGTCGTCTTTCAACCATACCAATTTGCTTGGGAGTGTATGGGGCTGAGATTTGATGAACAATACCTGTGGAAAGAAAGTGGGTTGATAGTTTTGAATTGATGAACTCACCTGCTCCATCGGAATGGAATATTTTTATTTACTTGTTGAATTGTCGAGCAACATATTTTTCAAAGGCTAGATATGCATTGAAAAAATCAGATTTTTGCCGTAAAGGGATAATCCATGTATACTTAGAAAAATCATCAACCAAACAAGCATAATATTTGAATTTTGCAATAGAAAGAACACGAGCAAGTCCCCACAAATCCCAATGAATTTTCTCAAAAATGCTGGTACTTGAGTCTTTTGAACAAGAAAAAGGTAAACGACTAAGCTTTCCTAGTTTACAACTATCACAAAGATGTTGCGATTTTGTTGTCCCTACAACATCAATTAATCCCTTATTTTTTAACATTTGCAAAGTCGAAGATTGAGAGTGGCCGAGGCGTTGATGCCTAACTTCTGTTGTGCCAGACTTGAAATGATGAGAGAAGTAAAGTTCTCATGAAGTGGGTAGGACATAGAGATCACCCTTGCGTTTTCCTGTTATCATTGCATGCCCTGTTTCTCATTCCTTAACACAAAAATCCATATTAGAAAACTCACAATTAACAGGAAATTGAGTGGTTAGTTGACTTACAGAAAGCAAGTTCATTTTTAGATTAGGAACTAATAACACATCATTTAGAGGTAAGGTTATTTTTTTTTGCTTTATATAAGAGTCTCCAATTGCAAGAATCGACATGGAAGATCCATCTCCAATTAACACTGAGTCGGAACCAGAATAATGCCGAATGTTAGTTAACATACCTGGCTTACCTATCATGTGATTGGAAGCCCCGGTGTCAGTAGTCCATTCTGTGTCTGCTATGCTATTGTCCAGTGTTGATGCCACAAGTGCTTGTGGAATTTCATCTTGTGAAATTGATTTTTTTGGTACCCACCAGCATATCTTGGCAATATGGCCCATCATGCCACAATATTGACATTGTTGATCACGATATTTCTCCCTTTCTGATGGTGTCATGCGACGTTCATCTGGTGGTGGAGGTCGGCATTGTGCATTAGCAGGAGAAGAGTTGTAGGCTTGGGTTGAATCCTTCTTTGTTGTGCCTAGAATCCACGTCCAGTAGACATGAATTTTTGTGTTGATCCACGATGTCCTGAATTGTTTGTCTGAGAACGTTGTTGTTGTCCATAAAATGCCACTTGATGAGAGAGTGTTGAAACTTGGACGTCGGTGTGGCTAGAGAACCAATTTCGCCTTTGATCGTAATTTTGGAGTTGAGAAACCAACTCAGAATAGGATGGTCTCAGAGGCTTTAACATAGTTGTTGTGAATGTTTCATATTGTGGACCAAGGTTGGTGAGGAGACAAAATACATTTTCTTGGTTTGGAACAAGCTTCCCAATTGCTGCTAAATTGTCACAGAGATCTTTGAAGGCGTGGATGTGCTCTGTGATTGTTGTATGGTCTTCTTTCCGAAGATAGGTAAGCTGTTGACGCAAAGTGAATTCACATTCTTGTGATTCTTGGACATATGCATTCTTGAGAGCCTCACATACTGCATGTGCTATATCAAGACCAATGACGAGTCCGAGAGCTTCCTCAGAGAGTGTCCCAATGATCCACCCTCGAAGAAGACGGTCAGACTTTCGCCATGCTATGAAAGCATCTGTTAATTGAGGAATTGTGTTGTCTGCATTTTTGGAGTTGCTTGGGATAATATATTTGTTTGGTGCATGATCTTCATTTGTGAGATGCCCCACTAATTCTTGGCTCTCGGCAAGAGCTAATGCTTGCTCACGCCACAAGGGATAGTTATTTGGTGTGAGTCTTAGAGTGATGAAGTTGCCAACATTGAGAGAAAGTGTAGCCATGGTGAGCGGAAGAAGGAGCGGTGGTATATTGCCTAAGGTTCACAATGGCTCTTGATACCAAGAAGAAAAAAATAAAACAAAGGAAATAACAAAGGATAATTTGAATAAAAAAATGTGTCTTATTTTGATTAATGGTAACGTGAACTCTTAGGCTATACAAGAGGAGTATTTAAGCTAAGTAATACAATGATCTCCCATATTAATAGAATCCCATAAAGTCTGCTATGTTGACATATGATCCTCAGGTTTTGTAGTTGGTGTATATCTCCGATTTTTTGCAGTTAGTATTGATCTCGGATAGGATTTCCTACAGTTGGCATTGATCTCGGATCCTTTTTTTTATTGACAGCTTTATATTAGGATCTTCTTTATTAGCCGAAACTGATAGATCTTCATGTTGATTTGATTCTTCCTTATTTTTAAGACTTGCTAAATCATCACTTTGGTTTGAACTTGTTGTCGTTAGAGCTCCAATACCTCTCAACATCTCTCCACTGATTTCGGCAGTATTGTGAGAGTCTTCCCCCTTTTGTCTCCAAAAATCTCTTGCTTCCTTATTGCTCCATAGATTCTTATTGTTGTTGAGTGTGTCGAGCTGTGGTATACTCCTAATAGAGATGAGTTGAGATGAGTTTTGAATGCAAACCAGGCCGTCTTGTAGCTCTATATCTAGATCTAGACAATCGCATCTTATATAATTAAATAAATAATCAAAACAACCATCTCCAACTCCAAGCACCTTAAAAAGCCAAGACGAAATATTTTTTTTTTGGATCTTTGACATTATTATTTCCGCAAAATCAATCTCGATTTCTATGCAATTTTAAGAAAATATAATATAAAAATTCATTTTTCATTACTAATACTACATATTGCACTCATATCTCACTTTGTAAATGTGTGACACTTTTATAGTTTTTAAATTATCTCTTAATTTTGTTAAAAATAACTTAAAAATTGATGGACAAAACCACCACTTATGAAATAATGGTGTAGTATAAATGATTTTCCTTTTCACACGTATATACATACATATATGAAATTCGGATAATGAAAAATTATAAAATATATTTATATATTTAAAAAAACCAAGAACTGGTTAATAATTAAAAGTACAACACTGTGTTAATACAATAAGATAAAATTAGAATTAGCTACCAAATTTTTATGAAAAATATTTTAGTCACAAAAAATTATACAAAAATAAACACATAAACTGAAGTGATTTGTTGTGATACGTTAGATTATAAATTTATTTTTATTGTAAGTAAATTTAACGAATCTCATAAAATCATGTCAGTTTGTAAGTTTATTTTTGTATAATTTCTTTATGTCTATAACAGTTCTTAATTTTTATATATAAACAATTGTTTTGGGTCAATTATATGGGCCCTTGATTGAGGCCCAACGACTAACAGAAGCCCAGCCCAGACTGTCTAAACTTTAGTTACCCTATTCCATGCGTGGTTACATTCTCTCTCCCCACTTTCCCGAGGAAAGAGGAAAAGAAACGCCGAGAAGGAGCGAGAAAGCCAGAAAAACCTAAGGAAATTCCCCCCTAGAAACCAGGATTGAGAGAGCAAAATGGCGGTGGAGGAGGTGCTCAACTCAGCAACTACTGAAGAAGAGATAAACGCGATCACTAACCCTAACCCTAGGTCAGGCGGAGCTGCAGATGAAGAGGATGAGCCCGAGGAGGGAGAGATCCTAGGGGGAGACGAGGACTCGAGGCAATCGACGGCGGCTGTGGTGCACCAGCCCCACCCGCTTGAGCACTCATGGACCTTCTGGTTCGACAACCCCTCCGCCAAGTCCAAGCAGGCAGCGTGGGGTAGCTCGATTAGGCCGATCTACACCTTCTCTACAGTCGAAGAGTTCTGGAGGTAAAATGAAATATCTTCGTTGCTATCTTTCATATAAATATATTAAATGTATGGGGTTTTCTTTCTGGCTGATCTTTGCTTGAGTGCTGAGAAGTGAAATATTGATTTGTGGCGGGGGAAGTTGAAGAAGAAAGAAGTAAAATAGAAAGAAACGTTCGCAACACTTCTTGCCTTTGCTTTGATTTAGGTTGGGTTGTCACGGTTTCTGCTCTAATGGACATTATTTATGGTCCCTCAGATTTTGGCCCTTCATCCATGAAATTTAACAGGTTCTAGATTTTTCCGTGAAAAAACATATTGTCCCTCCAGACTCGGCCATGCTTGCGTGTCAAATTTAAACCATGGCCATATTAGCCATCTCTTTACAGTATGTGTAATTCAATTAAGGAGGTGGCGTTGCTTTCTTTTTAATCGTTTATAGACACAAGATGTTACTTTCTTAAATTTTGGAATATAATTCAAAAAATCTTGGAGACCAAATTATATCTTGGTATTATAGTTTAGATTAGTCAATGAATGGATATCAGGTGAATAGTTCTGTCATAGTTTAGATTATCATTTGAATGATCTTCACAGCAGGCGTTCATGGATTCTGGGATGATGTTGACAACTAGTAGATTATCATTTGGAATATTTCTTGTTATAATTTTGGTTTCATACCTTTCGCTAGATTGTTGTATGGTATTGCGTTGAGGTCGTCTTGTTGATTGGTATCAATATTTATTTATTTTTTGATAAGAAGACATTCTATTGATATTGAAATAGGCATTAGCCCAAGTACATTGGATTTTTTTTATCGGCAAACAAAATTTTATTGATCATAAAAATATGCTAAGGCCCAGGTATACGGGACAGATACAAGAACATCCCCTGAGCATTCTAGTTCAGAGATCATTCCATTAAAGTCAATTACAACTGACCAATTGAGGAAAGTATTGAAATGTTTTTCTATGCAAAAGGAATGATAGAAATTTTGAGGATCATGAGAGTACAATAGGAGAGCTTAAAATTTTCTTTTTGAATACCCTGTTCCTTTGGGCCACCACTATAGATTTTTAATGGGTTTTAATGGGTCGATCTTTCATGATTTTTTTGTAACATTTTCTGGTTCTAATTAGGTGTACCTCTCGTATATGCCCTATATATACTTGAGCTATGCCTTTTCATTTTCAATAAAATTTTCCATAATATTTTGAGTAAAAACTAGGTTTAACTCTCTTTCTCAAAATTTCGAGTACCTGGAACTGATTTTGATCTATGGACAAATACATGTGAACCAATACGTACTGTTGGCTGGAGAAATCAGTATACTTACTATCGAGGGATTTGCTTGTCTTTATTTTTGCCTTGATATTTTATTGCTGTTTCATCTTCTCAATTTATCAATGAGCTTCTGTCAGCATGAAAATTTTATTTTGTGTACAGCATTTACAATAATATTCATCATCCGAGCAAATTAACTGTGGGAGCAGATTTCCATTGTTTTAAATATAAAATAGAGCCCAAATGGGAAGACCCTATTTGTGCTAATGGAGGGAAGTGGACAACAATCTTCCAAAAAGGGAAATCCGACACCTCTTGGTTGTATACGGTATGTTTTCAGCCTGTCTTTGTAACTCTTTGTAACTTAACTGTGAACCAAATATTTTCTGTTGTGTCTAATTTTCTGAATGGACTGATACCAGTTGCTAGCACTGATTGGAGAACAATTTGATCATGGAGATGAAATTTGTGGAGCAGTTGTTAATGTCAGAGCTAGGCAGGACAAAATAGCTTTGTGGACCAAGAATGCTTCAAATGAAGCTGCACAGGTAACTTTTTATTTTCTTGATCGGTAGAAGTAATATTTTATTTAATCAATGAATTTGGCATAGCCTAAGTACCCAAGAAGTATACAAGAGTAAACGCCTATTAGAAGTTAGATGCTTGAAATAACTTCAAAGAAATTTAATAAATCCACCCACTTTCATTTTAGTGCCTGTATTACATTATTAGTCCCCATTTATGTTTCTGGACCCACATGAGGACTCTTTTTGTGACGATGCATGGAAGACCCAAGCCACATCTAGGCCTATACTCTAAAATGACTGGTTCATGTTATCATTAGAGCCCATTGGAATTACTATAAAGGGCAATAACTTCTCTCTAACAAGCAATGTGGGAGCCCATTCACAACATTCCTATACTCAATCCAAGGTTTTACTCTTTCACTCTACTCTTTAACCTTGTCACCTTGTAGCAGTGCAACATGGATCCTTAGCTTTTATCAGTTTGACTAGTCTTTTGTTTCAACTTTTTAATGCTCCACTCAGATTGCAAGAGGTTAATTAAAGAAAAAAAAAATTAAGTGCAAGTTGGAATGGTTGTCATTAAGCTCTAGGGTCAAAATACACTTCAAGTTTGATGGCGAATGAGCAATGGGGTGAGCCCATATCATCATCTTGATTTCTCTGTTGGACACATTCATCCTTTCTCCTTGTTCTTTTTTTCACTTGTGGATTCTATATAAACCGATCCTTTGATTCTATAAGATTTGAGATGGAGAATAAGTTGCTGTTGTAATGTACTTAAACCTGCAATCTTCTCATCATTTGAGACCTTGATATATAATGTCAATGTAATTCAGCCAGAAGTATCAGTTGTGATATTATTTTTTTTGATAAGTAAGAAATTATATTAATCCACGTAAAAAGGCAATGCCCAAGTACACGGGAAGTGTACAAGAAAAAACCTGATTACAAACTGCGCGCTACGAAAAGTAGCGTAAAAGTCATTAAAATTCCTCCCATTCAATACAATAGAAGAAGCCCAAAGCAACAAAGTGTGATAGAAAAAGGCCCTAAAACTATCCGGAGAGCGTTCCCTATTTTCAAAACATCGGCCATTTCTTTCATTCCATGTGCACCACATTAAACATAGAGGTACCATCTTCCAAACAGCTGCAATGTGACAATTGCCCCTAATCCCTCTCCAACATGACAATAAATCCAAGACCCTCCTGGGCATCACCCATGCAATATCAAGCCTAGTGAAAATGTCGTCCCATAAAGCCTTGACTACATCGCAGTGGAGAAGTAGATGGTCTGCTGATTTGCTGCTGTGTTTGCACATAAAGCACCAATCGGTTAAGTAAAGGCCTTGCTTTTTCAGTTTATCTATAGTCAATATCTTCCCATGGGATGCCAACCAGACACTCCGACTTCCTTTCCCACCTCCATTACCAAGTTTAGTCCTGCATCCACTTTATTCATCAACACCGAAACTTCCTCAAATACACCAGACAACTGTGCTCTGACAGACCACAAAATACCTTCCACCTCCCCCAATTTCGTACACGGCGTTCCACTACCTATGCAGTGAGAATCACCTGCAACACAGAGCTCCTTGCCTCTCGACTCCATGGCAGAATTGCTTCTTGCCTGTGAGGGTGCTGGTGACCTCAAAACAGAAGCAAACGAGACACCATTTGAGGGAGAAGATTTCTCTAAAACCACACCACCCCCACGAAGACTAGCCATCCTCTTGAGGTGGTAAGAAAAACCTTCCCATCCATATCCCTTCTCACCTTCAGGAATAATAAAAAAACCCCTCCTCCTACCATTCCAAAACTCCTCCAAACGCAAAAAGCAACCCCTACTATTTCTATGACGTTGGAGTATGAGAAAACCATTGCCCACCACAACTTTCTGAAAAACTCTTGGCACCCACGTGAAGCAAGAGCTTCCTCCACCATCCTTGCCAACCATGAGGCTGACGTCCCATTAATGAAGAGAAACAAAACCATTTTCCTGTTCCTCTCAGTAATACGAAAGCTGTTAGCAGCCATCTTCACAAAACTGAAGGTTTTAGACTCCACCGAAAAGCTTCCATCAACATCCATACTAAAACAGCAGCAGAGAAAGGGAGAAAAGAAACTAAAAAATGGAAAAGAAGAAAAACAAAGGGTGGAAAAACAGAGAATCAACTCCGGCAAGAAGCGCCGGAGAAAGGATTACATGCATGCAAGCATGAGAGGAGAAAGGAAATGTGTACGGAGAGAAAAAAGCAGCTTCCTTCCTAAGGATTCAGAGGTCAAAAAACCAAAGCACACACAACCATTCAGTTGTGATATTATTAAGACTTGATACATCATTCATTAGCTCAATTTAAGAAATTTTATATTTAATGGGTTGAACCTTCACCCTAATTGAAGCCTGGTTGATAATATACTGTGATTGGGTCATTTTCAAATTTGACTTTGATTGTAAAATATAGACAAGCATCTTATGTCAAACTCGTTTGTTGCAGTTGAGCATTGGGAAACAGTGGAAGGAGCTTCTCGATTACAACGAAACAATAGGATTTATAATCCATGTAAGGATGTTATTTTTGGAGCACGTGCTTAAATTTATTTTTCCTTCATTGAATGGTGCTGGTTTTATCCCCTAGGTTACGGGTTACTGATGTAAAATTTATCGTCTGATCTTTCAGGAGGATGCAAAGAAACATGACAGAGGTGCCAAGGAGCGCTACAAAGCATGATCTGTCTAGCGTTCTTCTTCTCTTCTCTTGTAGTAGTGTAAGTGTAAGTAGGATGCAAAGCTTGTTTTCCGGATTCTAGTCTTGACTTTTGACTTTGTTATGCTAAAGAAAACTTACAATCATAAGGAGAATGAGATTCCTTAAAATGTACATTGCGTAGCCTTGGTTTCTCCGAAAAGAAAAACAAAATTCCTCGTTTTGCTGTCTGAATCGTATTTTATATTCGGTTATGGATGTGCACCGTTCTCTTATATCAAAGGTTAAAAATTTTACAGTAACTTGCAGTACACAAGTGTATACAATAGATGTCGTTATTCAGAAAAAAATTATTCAGAAAAAAATTATCCGAAGGGTCTTTTTTTTTTTTTTTTTTAATCTTCAAATTGTTTTATTGGCACCAAGTGTTTGAGAACAAAGTTTCAACTAATCTCAGGTTGCATAGATCATAAAGAGTTTTCGCAAGTGCATTTTAGATAATTCAAGTGGAAAGCAAAAATTCTTTCAGTTCGATAGTTTTTAGAAATTGTTTACACTTCAAAAATAAAATTGAAACCTTAAAGTAACTTATTACCATCAAGACCACCAAGGCTTTTGCCACATGAGCTAAACTCTATAGGTGAGTAAAACTATTGTTATTAAATAATTAGTTAGTGTATGGACTAAAAAAATGTAGAAATATGAGTTTAGTGCATCAAGCTTATATCATTAATTACTTTTGAAAAAAAAGAAAAAATACTTTTATCATTAATTTTATTTGACCTCGTCGAGAAAAACTAAAGGACAAAGCTTGAATGGTGTGTAGGAGAATAACGAACAAAATCTTGAAATAAAAACTGAATGGAACTGTTATTTGTGCTCGATTCCATCCCTTTACATCCTTCCCCATTGTTCAAGATTTTAATAGATCTATCTCACGATCTTGAGCTATAGCAGAAAAATCATTTAAAACAGTTTCGAATGGTACTTGCAGAGAGTAGCCCAGCCCAGCCCACGGGAACATGAGACACATACATTGATACAAATAGAAAGCTCTTCAACTGAAACTTGCATATTATAGAACAACTCTATTTGAAGGGCTTTACACCATATTATATTAATTAGTAAACACCTCCAATCTGTCACAGTTTCCATCACCTGGTTGAAGAATAGTCATTTTCGAAGCAACGTCTCTTTTCCCTCTAGTATAATGATGTAAACAACCACAGCTGGAAAGAATAGAGGAGGTCAACTTCATTAAAAAATCTCCCCTTCCTCCCCATCTACATACAGATCCATCTCATCATATTCCATGGCTTCATCTTTGATAAACAAACCAAGCTGCTCCAATAGGGATCGTGAGCAAGACAAAGAAGAACCAAGTAACATATCCAGCTCCTTCTGAATCCACACATTCTCCTCAAGATGAACAGCTTTTTTAATCTGCCGTGGATGAGATCGTATTCAAGTCCAAAATATGAAAGAAAATTGAATTGCATATGGTAAAGATGTGAAAAACTATTAAGCAAAGCTTAAACCTTGCGAAGTGCAGCTCGAGCAGCTTCCCTTTCCCTTTCCCGCTGATGCTTCAGATCAGCCTCTTCCTTTATTTGTAAGGCCGCTTTTGCCACTCTCATTTGGGCTTCAATCCTAGCCCTCTCTGTAAGTAAAAATTTATATCCGTCAACTAAAATGCTGACAGGAATCAGGAAATGACATGCTCCACGACACACAGATTTAAGAATTCCTACCCCATTTCTAGCCCGAAAATAAACCAAAACCCTATTCATTCCCTGTTCACCGGTCATTACATAAAACTGCTCCATGTACATAATAATAACATCTGAATGGGAAAATAGTAGTTCCATATTTTATTTTCAGAAAATAGGCACAAGAATCACCCCCAAGAAGCCAACAAATTAACAGGAAAGTGAATAAACAACATTCATATAATACTAAAATAATGAAAGCATATTGGTTCCACAAGAATGATTATCATCCCCTTGTCTATTTATAATCCTAAAGGAAATACGAAAGGGACGGAGAACATGATGAGGAAAAGACTATAGTATTAAGGTGAAATCTGTTTATTTCTCCTTTTTTTCTAACAAAATTCATCAGCTCAACACCCCAACTCCACCAACTCCTATTCTCCCCACCAAACAGGCCATGAGTCAATACCATGGGAGTACCAAAAACACCAATAATGCAATGACTGTGTAATATAAAAATCACGTAATACATACAATATCAATTTCAGAACAATGGTTTCCTCTACATACAGCACAATTAGATGGTGCATCATACGGATGTGGTAATGCCCTCAGAACATAAAGGTTAAGCTTCTGGCTTACAAAGGATTCACAATAATGCACTTGATTCATACAAATATAATGTTGTTTGCTTAATTCACCTTCGCACTGTCTCCTTTTCAATTTTTCCTTTTCCTGCTGCATCTTCAAAGTATCGGCTTTATCACCCTAATAATAAACAATAAAATGGCAAGTATGAGCAACTATAAAAACATAGAACTGCAGGATATCCAGATGTTACAGTATGAGAATGCACTGCTTTCAGTGCTTTGGCATTGATCATATAGAGAGATACAGAGAGGTAGATCGCATCTTACGTGGTCAAGCAGTGTCTTATGTTGTGCTTTCAGAATAGTTTCAGCAAATCGGCTCTTCAGCATTGCCACCCGTATAGCCTTCTTTGGTGACAGCTGTACATCAAAATATGGATATCCTGTAACAAAGAAACAAAAAATACTTACAGGCAGCCAGTGTGCCATGTCAAACAGCAACAAGTAGAACTTAATTAAGGCATTACCAACCTCCTTCAGGAGCCGCATCTGTTGTAGGAGGTGTGGAGTGAGAACTAAGGCATGCAATTTCATAATCTAACACACATACAGCACCTTCACATCATCACCATCAGCATTCCAAAACTCAGATCATTGAGAAATAACTAGAAAATATCACGTATTTACAGTCAAATGAAAAACTTTCACCCACCATCAGAATCTGAATCCGACTTGTTTATGCACGATACCTGCAAGCTTTTTACCTGACAATTGTAATTGGAATGGAAGTTTTAACTCATCTCATGGCAAGAAAGTCTTAACTCCCAGACATATTCATGATGTAATCATACCTGTCTGGAAGCATCAAAACCACATATGCGATGATCTCTGTCCAATGATCTTTCCGAAGAGAAATCTGAACCAAAATAGAACATCTATAAGCCAAGTAAGTAGGGGTAGAAAACCAAAAGCAGCAGCCAAAGAAAATATCAACTAACCACTTGTGGATGCATTGGTTGCATCACAAGGTAGGCTGCACTGGCATGCACTCACACCACATCTAACACATGTGCGTGCAATTGAGCTCAATGGAGGTTCAGCATTGACAGAGCCACAACCATGTCTGCTGCCATTGGCAATTCCTATAAGACAAATAACCAATGAGCTCTCATAAAGATCTGGAAATTACAAAGTACATCATGTCTGTACATACCTTTGTGAAAATCTTTTCCTGACAACTTCCCTGGGCGGTCCCATACTGTTTTGGTGAGCTGTAAATTTGAAAAGAAAATGCACAACTCAGAAAGAGCAGAAAACATCTATACTGACAGGACAACAATGAAATAAATATACATCATATAAAAAATTAATAAGAAGAACTTGCAATCTCATGTCTACAACCTATCCTCCAAAAAGGTTACATATAAAGCCCAAGAAACTCAAATTGGCTAAACAAGTAAAAGCTCACTTATAGCTCATTTAATATTAATACAGGTTGGAAAAAAAAAAAAAAAACCACCATATGATCGTGAACAGAAAAACATATTACTTATCAAAATACTCAAAATTAACAAATTACTTACTTCTACATCTCCTCTATCAGAACTCCTGATCTTTTCAACGGATGGCAATGACTTCTTATGCAATAAATTATTATGCAGAGGAGGAGCTTTATGAGCATCCTTCCTCGTATCAGCAGTCTCCTTCACTCGTCCACTTGAAAGTTTCACTTGCCCAACCTTTGAGCTTTCACAATTCCACTTTTCCATAAGAGATTTCCATCTTGTCTCAAAAACATTGTTTAATTCCTGTGCCATTTTGTGGACGCTATTATCAGGAGGATTGTAAAGCATGGCATTGGAAAAGGTCAATCTGATATCAGCTGCAAACTCTTCGGAGCCAAAATACATATTTTTCTCCAGTTTAGACTTTATTGTTCCCAGATCCATGGGGTTGGTTATAATCAATAAGTAATCTGGAATGTTCAATGCCACAGGATCCACTGGTTGGTTGAAAACCCAACCGGTTGGATGAGTCATCAGCTTTTTCAAAATGGTGGAACACTGATAAGTCAGACTACGATCCATCCTTAGCCTCTTATCCTTTTGGCACGCTTCCAATTGTGGAGGTCCACGCTTTCTAGAGACTGGCATAGAGGGCTTTGCCTTCAAATGTGCAGGATCCAATTTCTTTCCCCAATCAGAAGGACGAATACTGTGCGTCTTTTTCATCTCAGCTCCATTACTTTTATTCCGAGAACTACTGTGATTGCATTCATCAACGAATGATTCCAGCTGCTCCAGCCCACATGCAAGAGTGGCTTCTATTCTTTTCATGGAGAATTTAATGTTGAACTTCTTGTTGGCAACTATGGCTTCAGTTGCAGTCATATTGAGAAACTGCAAGAATTTGCCAAGGTCAGTTCTCAGGAGTTGACCTCTTCAATAAGCTTACACTGAGCAAAACTCAAGCCTGGCATGGAAAAAGACCCTGCAAAATATCTTCCAGCAGATAAGCACCAGTAAGAAATTTCTAGTGATATTAGTGAGCTATTGAATATTTTTTACAGGAAAAAGATAAGAACAAAAGAATAGAGAAAATAGTTAATGAGCTGAGGTTTCCTTTTCTCAGCTTTCTCAGGAACCAAACATGGTTGCCAATTTGCTTATGTTTATTTTCCTCAGCTTCCTCAAGAACCAAACATGGTTTACTCACTTTTTCTAACATACATGCATTTCTCCCGATACCAAAACAAAACTACAGAGAAAAAATAATGATAAGGAGGGAAATGTCAAACATTATCTCTCGTTTCTTGTTCCCCAATTTTTTTTCTTAAGCAATAATGGACTGCCCAAAATCAACAGTTTTTTTCTTCTTTTTTTTTGAGAAATGATATTTGCAGTCAAAATGCACAGGCGTCGTGTACTCATCTTGAAAAAAAGTAAATAAATATGGAACCCCACTTTTTTTTATGAGTGCATGGCGCTTGCATAACACATGAGTGTATCTAACATTAGTCTTTTTTGGTGCCGGGGTTTTTTTTTTTTTTTTGGGGGGGGGGGGGGGGGGGGGGGGGGTTTGGAGGGGTGGCTTCTTTTCCTAAATTTATTGAGAAACAAAAGATCGTGAGATTCCAACAAATTCTTCCATTCTTTTTTTAATACGTAAAAGAAATTTGTCCATGCTTCAGGGTAGAAATGTTCACGATATTAATTGTAATTCAATGAGCTATGGTACGCTACAAGGGATTATTTGCTACAAGAAATTGATCCTAATTCTAGGATGACTAAACCTTTTAAACCACTACATTTTTTATATTAATAAGTGAGGAAAGTGAAAAGGAATAATTGAAAGAAATAAAATCAGTTAGTTCTTCATCAAGACTGGGTCAAAGAGATGTTTTTATAGGCATTCACATAGCTTCTTTACCGTTTAGGTGAAGTCTGATAACTAAAGTAGTTGAGACCCAGCTTCTCTGCGTACGTGACATCTTCGCCTTACTGATGCAGAGCATCACAAGAATTGGGAATCTAGTTTATACTGGATCCTGGAAAACTGATTGTGATTGTGCATCACCGAGCCACATTTTTCCCTTAAACCCTGAACACGCCAAAGGTTTATATTGCATGATGAATTTTTTTCCCAACCCCTCATCATAATTCAACCTTAGCAAAAACTCAAATTCAAACCCTAACGCTAATCCAAATTCGAATCCTAATCCTAATCCTAATTGAAGCACTAAGCTTAACCCTAATCCAAATCTTAACCCTTAACGATAATTGAAAAGCCAAGGTACTGTGAGATGGGTCAGCTAGGATGGAGCAGATGAAATTCGAGATAGCGAGACGAGACGGATGGAGAATGGAAGCGAAGCGTTCCCAGAAGAAGAAGAAGAAGATGATGATGATGAACAAGAACCAAAAAACAGAAAAAACGCAAATCGAAGCAGCAAAACAAGCAAAAGAAGAAAGAAAATTAGCTTGAGGACTCCAAGAGCTTACCTCTGATCGATCGTCGCAGATGCTCGAAGACCTCTGAGGCGAACGTACTGCACTGCATGTAGTAGGGAGTAAGCGTTTAGGAGTGAGAGACAAGCCAGTGTAATAAAGGATGAGACTTTTTAGGTCAACCCGAATTTGTCCCGTAATGAACCGGCCACCGGGCCTGTCCCCGAACCGACATAATGGGATTTTTATAAAAATCTAATATTTTTGTATTTAGTTTATGAGTGATACTTTGAAATAGAGTTTATTTTAAAAGTATAATAATGGAAGATAGATAATGCCATGTCAGCTTAATAAAATGAGAATCAAAAGTCTATTGAGCTAGATTTTAGCATTTCTCCGAGTAATGTTGTATTTTCGAATTTTTCAACCTTTATAGCTAATTTGGTTACATAAAATAAAACTATTTTATTTTATTTCATCTTATATAATCATTATAAATTTTTTAAATTTTCATACAAAATATAATAAAAAATTCAAAATTTTTAAATCTCAAAATAAAAATAATATTATAATAATATTTTATTCAATTTTCAACAAAACGTGTTGTCTCATATCATCTGAATTGCATGTAGTGCTTGTTTGGGTTTGAGTTTGGAAGTCTAAAATTTTTTTTTTTTTAAATGAAAACTATTTAAATTGAGGACAGAATACATGAAGGATAATCCTTCATATCCATAATTACATGATAAACATGTAGAGCATTTTGTGTTAAAAGCATGTGCTACATTATTAGTGGCTCTTCTCACTTGATGGATAAATCACTCTACATAGTTTTGAACCTTATTCTTCATGTCACAAATAATCATTCCTACATTGGTCTAAGATTCGTCTTCCTTTGTTATATCTTGAACTATCTATTGAGAATCACCATCTAGAATGATATGACTAATGCCCATTTTCTGACGAAAAATTATAGTACTTTTAAGTTTTAATAATCTAAAAGCTCTTTTAAAAAAGAGTACTCTGCCGTCTAGAGTAGCCCATTCAATTTAACCGCTAGGCTAAATGTGTATTTTTATTTTTTTTCTCATCTTTCTTTTCATATTTTTTAACATATTTAAATATTTTTTAAAAATAAAAAATACACCAACACATAAAAATCAATTTCTTAATCATTAAGTAAAAAAATTAAAAAAAAAAATACATACACAAATGGTCAAAGTAAAGGGGCAAACTAGCATTTTCTTTAAAAAAAATAGTATGTAGTAAATTTATAAAAGAGTAATGATAAGTACAAATCTAAGTTATCGATGTCTTGTGAAGACCCTTTGTGAAAAGTGGCTCCTACTAAAAAATTATAATTTTTTTTTTTTTACTTTTTATGGCGGGGTCTATTGTTTTATAAAAGAATTGCGTGGGACTTACATTTGGACCTTGTACAAATCATTATTCTTTTATAAAAAATGTTATCAACGCCTAAAAAATATTGAAGATACATTTTTAAAAAAACACCAAATTAAAGTTTTTGTTGGAAAGCTCTTGCAAATGATGTTAGATTATCAGAAAAACCACCATAACGAGCTTTAAAAGTACTTTAGGTGTATGTTTATCAAATAGTAAATAATTTTAATGGAATAGATTTTTAGTAAAACTCTACATTAAAGGCATTACTATAAAAAATTGAGTAATGATATACATACAACATATTTCACAATAATATATAAGATGAGGGTATTTTTATAAAATGATGTTACTTTTATAAGATGTTTTATAAAAATATCCTTTATTTAAAATATAGTTATATAATGTGTTATGAAAAATATTATATCCAAATCATTTTTCAAAATAATTATATTTCCTGCCGCAATTCTAAACAGGCCGTAGTTTTTTTTTTTTTTCCATATTTCATATTTGTTTTGTTTTAAAAGCACTTTAAGTGTATGTTTATCAAATAGTAAACACTTTTTAATAGAACAGATTTTTATTAAAACTCTACATTTAAAGCACTACTATAAAAAAATTCTATTTCCTACCGCAACGGCAAACAAGTCGTAGTTTTTTTTTTTTTTTTTTTCATATTTCATATTTCATATTTATTTTGTTTTTAAGCCATCTTATGGAAGATACAACTCTTTTTATTTATTTTTGTATGCCAGGGCATTACATTAATAATAATGATAATAATAATAGAAAAACAATTTTTACAATCTAAGGTGTGCAAATCTCACACAATCAATTTGAAAATAAAAATGGGGCATACTTAAGTATCATACGAAAAAGTTCTGAATTTTTTCATTATGTCCATTTTTTTTTCAAAGAGATTATACTAGGGTCGCACACTTCAAATTATATTTAGCAATACTTGTAATAATATCATCAAAAGAAAATTCTATATGCCATACTACAATCACACTTTCATTCTAATAAGTATGACGTGTCATATGTATCATTATTAAATGATTATTTATTACATACTTCTTTATCATCTAATGGTGATGAATGTGCCACATACCACTTAGTATGATCAAAATATAATGAGAGTGTTGTATATAACAGTATTCATAACCAAGAGAAGCATCTAGGTGGATGCTGCAAGATGACTTTATGGAAAGACAGGAGTTTAACAGATGAAACTTCATGATTTGTCAGAATAAGCAGAATGAGAGAAATATAGATCACTCTTTTTTCACAATTTCTGTCATATATAATTGAATTTGACGCTTTGCTAGTACTAGTGTATTGACAAGGAGGAAGACGAGCATAAATACCTTTTGATTCTTCTGTTTATCCATATGGATTGATTCCAAAATTCTTTTTATGTACACATCAATTTGAGGTTTGGTAAATTGGAAGGGTCATGTGGAAATCACAAGGCAAACTTTATGGGAAGAAACCCATGTCTTGTCTAGTTTGATCATTGTTTGTTTATGAATGTAAAAATCAGCAAAATCTTATGAAAATGCAGAATTAGATTCCCATGAACAGTGATATATAGGAAAATACTCTGACCAAAAAGCAACCCTTTTGGGGTTTTGTTGGTAACGTCTCACATGCAAATTCCGTTTATTTTAGTGGGGTTTAGTTGATGGTATTGGTTGTGGGTAGATGAAATCCGTTGAAAAGGTAACAATATTTTAGCCTTTTAGGCTCCCAAGTTCCCAACGGTTTTGAGTTGCTTCGCCTTTTTAAATATTTATAGCATGTAAATTTTATAAGTAGTAAGATAGTTTGTGAATAATAATAAGATAATTTGAGTTGAGTATTTTTTGGATTTTAGAAAATGAGAGAGAAAAAGTTAAATAAATAATATTATAAAGTTAAAATATTGTAAGAATATAGTTTTATAATATTATTTTTGTTTAGAATTTAAAAAAGTTAGAATTGTTTTTTATTTTTTATTTAAAAATTTGAAAAAGTTGTATTGATTAGTTTGAAAACTTTGTATTTGAATTATGTAAGATAAAATAAGATTAGATGAAAATTTTATGTCTTATCTCATGCCTCAAACCTACTTGTATTGCATTCCTTATATATATATATATATATATATATATATATATATATATATTGAGGCATTCTGCAAGTCTACGTGTGAATACATACTTACTAAGAGGATGACGATTAAAATGACGAATAATTTGAAAAATATTGTCATTTGTCTGTTCACTTGTCTACGAACCATTTGATACCACATCAAGGAATGTTGAGAGGATGGTAGTAAAAAATATGATAAATAGTATTTTTCGCTTTCAATAGCACAAGGAGCTGAACAGTTTCTCAGCTGCCCAATAAATAACTTCCAACTTCCAAGACCAAGTTCATCAAATCTAGTGGGCCATGCCTTACATGTCTTCAGTTATCTTGTTAACCTCACCATTGCACCATTGATCTTACCAATTTCTGTCATATGTTACAAAATCTGGTTGTAGACTTCTCCATAAAGACAGAGAAGAAAATAATTTGGCATGAAGCTTGACCCCAATGGATTCATTCAAGCATATGGATTTACTAGAGGTTCCCTTGAGTCTTCTCCAAATGCACTGCTATAATAGGAGTACAAGGCCAGCTGAACAAGCCCCAGAATTGTTCCAATTCCATTTGGGACCTAAACCCAAAAATTTAGCAAAGAGAAAACATACATAACAGTTAGCATAAACAACAAAATCCTGGGCAGTCTTTGGACTTATCTTTCATTGATTTGGTAAATGAATCATGTGTGTAACTGCTGAGAATAAGAAGCATATTGACTATCAATTACTGTAGGTTCCTTATTTTCCTTCTCTTTCCCCTGCCTGATATGCATATGAAGATTGTAACGAAAAATTTGCATACGAAGTTAGCTGGATCTGCAAGAAGAATAATACTTACATAAATGAAAGGATCATACTTGAGCACTCCATATGCAAAGAAAGATAGACTCATCAAGAAGGTTGAAAGGGAAAGACAAAACGGCATGAATTCAGTGCTTCTTGTCTTAATCACCAAATTCTGGCATCACATATGAAACCATATGAGGGGGGAGAAGGTGTCCAAAATAAAATCAAAATTGGGTGAAATTGTTTCACAAGAACTTACAATGATGAACAAAGGTGAAGCAAACATGGTAATGAGTGAAGCAACACTCAAATATCCAACAAAAGTTTGTCTCTCATGAGAGTCAAAAAATCTCATGCTTACATATACCGTGGTCCCAAAAATGGAAGCAACTGCTATTAACAAACCTAACATCTTCAGCTGCAAGAAAAATTCAAGGGACAGTAAGATAATCGTGCTGGATTATGGGAAAAAGGCCTGCAATTTTCCTGGTAAGAACAGATGCAGGGTGATGCTTACCTTTATAGCTTTCCCGGCAAATGCAATATAGATGCTCAGGTAGATTAACTGGAAAAATGCTCCAATTGAATTGACTGTAGCTACTAGTATAATATTAGGTGACACTAGGGGCATTCCATACCAAAGGCATATCAAGCAGTTCAAGAGAGCATATATATAAGGCAATCCTGAAAATTGTTCTGTCGACTTGTTTCTGATGATTCTCTTAAATGTGGGTCTGGAGAACATAAAGGTCAATTTCATTATTGAGTTTAGAACTGCATAAATTTCTTTCATTTTCTTTTTCTCTGAAGAATATCTTTAACAACTTACATTGGTGACACAAACAGCCCAATAGCAAAGAGGTTTCCTGTAATAACAAATGGGTATTAGAAGTTAGAACATCTATCAAACATAGTTGTTCTAACCAAGCAATAAAAGAAACAAATCCGAGTGTACTGTGAAGACACAAATATTTTAGGATCCACTGTGACAAGTATTACCAGGTTATAGGTTTCTCACAATCAACAATGTTGTTGGGTGTCATAGGTACAGGACTGTTTCCTTCTACAGCAATCCCAAACTGCTGTCCCTAAATAACTGTTTTCTTTATGGATAGAACGCTGAAGTTGAGGTGCTCACCTTTTTTCTTTCATATGTCGATTTATCTAAATTGATTTTAACATCTGGATTGAAATCTTGGTTGCAATAAAGTTAATCCAGAGAATGTAAATACCTAAAATGAAAATTTCTGCTCTTGGCTCTTGGTATAACTCCAGATTCAACAAAAACTAATCCATATCAAGCAGTCAACCAATTCCTAATGTTGTTATAATTTATGCATGTTAAATTACATATGAAGCTCCTTCTAGATCTTGGAAAGAAGCAGGGAAACAAAGGAGAAAAGGGCTATAGTCGCTTAAGAAATGAAGATATCTTCAGATTTCTGCAATTATCCTTCGGTATCCTCCTCCATTCTTCTCAAATCTAAACCATTCAGAGCCAGTTTTTTCCTATTGACACTAGTTCCCCAGCAGCCTAATAAAGCAAAGGATCAAATCTCTTATCCAGTTTAGAAACTTAAATTAACAAGTTTGTGGAAACCCAAACATTGAAAACATTCCAACATAACATACCATATACAACAAATTACTCGAGCTCATGTCACATACCATATTGATTACTGCAAGTCTCCTATTGTCAATTTCTAAGATATATGTGTGTACACACACACACACACACACACATAAAACTTTGGACAGCAATGAAAAAAGAGCTGAAAGAACAAGGAAAAAAACAGCAAGACTACAAACATGATGATGGGGAATTCTTATACATATATATATATATATATATATATATATGTATGTCAAGATCTCAGGCCATAAAGGTGATGGACTTTTCCACAAACCCAATCAAGCGTATGGGTTTGCTTCATCTACATCTTAGAAATTAGTTATAATACTTTTCAAGAATATAATAGAAAAAGTATAAGCAGCAGAAAAGAGTGAAAGAAGAAAGAAGGATACCAGCAATACCAGCAGCATCACTGCAAACTGAAGAGACAGAAGACAGCCCACTTGGTAACATCTTAGAATGATATTCAACTCCACTGATCACTTAGTCCAGACAACTCTCTCTACTTTATACACCTTTGTACCTTTGTGCACAAGTGGCTCCCAAGAAGGCCTGTATATATAGGTAGTGATGATCGTACTTATCTACCTTATTTTGTGGGGTTTCCATCGACGTGGAAACTTCATTTCTTTTTCGAAAATGGGTGAGAAAGCCTCGTAATATATAATCTAATGGTCTGGATCTGCAGATACAAAGGTTGATATAGATAGACTTAAAGTGGAACCCCCAGTACCAAAAATGAATATTTGAGAGGGACCCATGTCCCTGTGAATAAATAAAGAAATGAAGTTTAATGCATGTGCTTCAAGATAAAGACTATATCCGAATATTGGGATTTTCTGACGTTAAGATGAACCGGATTCTCAAGCTTGAAGCTATTTTCTTTCGATTAATAAAGTTTTAACTTGAAGAACACCACAAATTATCTTTATATACTTCTAAAATTGGTAATATAATTATCTAGTTTGGCTGTAACCATGGTGTACTTACACAACAAAACAAGTTCGAACTTGTTCATAAGATGCTCATTTTGATAAGACAGATTATTTATATTATATTTTGTAACTTTATTTATAAATTTTGAAATTTGCTAATATCTTTATAAAGTTTATATATACATATATTAATAATTATATTTATAAAGATTCAAGTAACATATTTAATATTATGAACATGATATCCTCTAATTTTTTTAATATTAAAAATATTTCTATTATAAATATAGAAATAATACTATAAAAATAATAATAAATATGAAATTATTTAATTTTGTACGAACTTATACGCACTGAGCGGAATTTTATATTTACGAACAACTCATTTAATAAATAAAATATCATCGAATTTAACCCAATCTAGAATGACTTCCGGAGTATTATAGCCCGATTTGTCTTGTATTTTAAAGATTAGACACCCAAAGGACATGTATGGTCTTGTTTCTCTGGGTCTGGGTCCCTATTGTCCTGCAGAATGGTTTATAGTCAAATAACTATGAGAGTCATGTATTTCAGATATTTGGTTGGTCCTAGTTAGCCCTTTCTCATTTTGTCATGATGGCCATATATAATTAGAAGTACTTTATGTGCTATAAAATTATAAAATACTTAATAAATTGAGAACCATATATACATATTGCTGCAAAACAGCAAAAGACAAAAAAATAAAAAAAAAAATAAATAAAATACATAGATATTATATATAATAATATGAACAGTACTGGCAGTGATAAATCCATACAATTATAATCATCATGGTATAAACATGTTCCTGCATTTTAACTTATCAGGACTCACACCACCAAATCCAAGTAAAAAATTTACTATAAGAAAATTGATTATTTGTGATCAGTTATTTTCTGTAAAAATGACTATTTTTTATTAAAATAAGTCTATTTTCATCGTAAATAATATTAATTATCGTCACAAATAATACGTCACAAATGCTCGTTTTTCTTGTAATGATTATGATAATCACAGTAGCAATCACTAGGTTTCTATGATTTATATACATATATATATAATTATGAATGATGTTAACTAACCCCTGGACCAGGGTGGTTGTTATGAAAATCATATGAAGTTGGGACGTATATTAATCCATCACCACAATCTCGAGTTTAAAGACAAAAACTATAGGGGGATAACGTCCTACGTACCTTTTTAATAATTTAATAGGGGGACAAAAACATGTTCAACGATAAGAACAAAATAATTTAATAGGACCAAAATATATTTTCGATTTGTAAGAGGTTGAAATAAGCTGGAAGATTGTCTGATACTATTATACACTAGACCAATTGTTTTTTTGTACATTGTTTATAAAAATAAATAGATTGTATTTTTTAAGAGCTTTTATAAATAAAAATAATGATAATTTAATTTTTAGCAATTTATCAATAATATGAAGATGGATTTAGTTTTAATAAGAGCCAAGTTGGAGATGTTCAAAACCAAATCAAACAGTTGGAGATGTTCAAAATTACCCTAATTAATTAAGAGCATTTTCATATTCCTTTATCTCACCTATTATTTCTTGGCATGTTGGTAATTACTGCAAACCTCTCCAAAACTTGTTCTTGTCTTTTTAGGGTTGAAATGCAAGTAAATGCAGATTATTTTGGAGCAATGGATGCGCATGGGATACCAATTTATTAATGTGTTAACACCTAAAAATAGCACAATAGTACGAAATGGGAGAAAGATAAATTCTCGGCCTCGCTGAGGTTGTTTTGGGCCTCTAATACCGGGCTTATGATAAGAAATAAAAGATAAAATATAAAAGCATCCGAAGGAATACAGATATCACCACCCAAAAGAAAATAAGCTCACCACCCAAATAAGAACTCAAAAGTGATATAGAAATCACCACTCAAAGGAAACTCACAAGGGATACAAAGCAAGAACTCACCACCTATCGGAATCCACCGAAAGATAAGAGTTATAAGAAGAAGCTCTTCTTCATAAGCTAAAAGCTCAATTTTGTAATCAACTCAAGTCTATCGTATTTTTCATTAGTATAAAAGGGTTTATATAGGAAAACTTGGAACAACCCTCCAAGCATGGGCAATTCCAAAAGATGTGAGAATTTCAAAAGACATTGCCTAGAGAATTTCAAAAGATAAGAAAATCTGAAAATTTGCAACATCATATAGCCTTGCACACCCTTCAGTAAAATCCTTATAGCTTCCTCTAGATAACTCCAAATTGCACATCGTTTGATGCGTTGGAAACTAGAGACATGAGGCTTTCCAATGAGATATAGTTTGCTGGCTAAGTTATCCAGAATCTTTCCAGAATGACGTTTCAAAAAATGTGTTGGTCAATGGGGTAATGAGTTGGTCTTTGGAGTCATTGTGCTTAATGGCTTCATTGGATTCATTGGGCTGATCCTCAAACACTCCTGTGTCAGCCTCGATTGGTGTTGTGTGAAGCCCCCGGTGGTTGTCTGTACGGTTGTATGATATCCGTGCATACATCCATGAAGGTAAACAGTAAATAAATGTAGAGAAAATAAATAGAGACACACAGATTTACGTAGTTCGGCATTAGGCCTACGTCCACAGGAGTTCTGGGAGAAAAGAATCTACTATAATATGCTTGTTTACAATATTTCATGATCTCTTGTCTTCACTGTACAATGGAGATCTGAGTTTTGTCCTTCGATTTTCAACATCTCGCTGGAGTTTTTGTGATGAAGTTGAAGAAGGTGAAGTCCCCAAGAAGCCTGGCCCCAAAGTCCCCCTAAGTTGTCTGGTTCTCTCCTCTTTTATCCTCTACCCCTTGCTTTACGTCCCTTCACCCATTCTTTATATCACTTCTCCCCTATTCCTCTTAACACTTTGCACTCCCTCAACCTCTTGTCATTTCCCTCTCTCTTCTCATTTTTCCCTCCTGATGAGTCCCCCCATTAGGCTGGGCCTAAGAAATAGCATGATCTATTATATTTTATCCCTTATAGTTCCCGCGATTCTTAAGAGTAATTTGCTTAAAAAAAAGAAATTGAGAATCTTCAAAAATAAAATATGCAATCGAACTGATCCACCCAAGTTAGTAGAGAAATAAATTTCAAGAGCTGGTCCCTGGTTATCCATTTTACTTCGTTAAGCGATAAAGATTTTCGAGCCCGAGATTAGGCAGGAGATGAGCTCGACCGCGTGAAGTGCAAGCACAAGGCTCGGCTTAGCGAGATAAGTAGGAGATAGGCTCAACCGCATAAAGCACGAGTGCGAGGCTCGGCTTAGCAAGGTGAGCAAGAGATAGGCTCAACTGCATAGAGCGTGAGCGTAAGGCTCATCTTGATGAGGTGAACTGGAGATGGACTCAACCATATAGAGTGAGAGCGTGAGGCTCGTCTTGGTGAAATAAGTGAGAGATGGACTCAACCACGTAGAGTGTAGACACGAGGCTCGACATGGAGAGATAAGCGGGAAATGAACTTGACCTTGTAAGGTGAGAGTGCAAGGCTCGACTTGGAGAGATAAGCAAGAGATAGGTCCGACCGTGTAAGGTGCGAGCACGTAGCTCGGCTATGACGAGAGATGTACTCCAACGTGTAAGTTACAAATGCGTAGCTCGGCTATGGCTGGAGATGTGCTCAACCGCGTAAGGTGTGAAGGTCAGATAGTCGAGTGACCTGCACGCCTATTGGGCGCTAGAGGGGTTGAGCGGCCCTTGGCCCTTCTCATTTGTTTACTCGTTGTCAAAAATAACCCAGGAAAAACGGTCATGGCTCAAGTGTAAATACTCTGTGTTTGCTGGAGGATATGTTGTCTCAGGAGTAATGTCGGGCATGCGAAACATTGGACCCGCACTTCGCCATGAGGCAAACTAGACCGCCTTAATGCTGGACCAACCTGTTGACCCTCAACGGGAAGGTAAGTAGGAAATGTTTGACCATAATGCAAAAGTCAAATCGGTCAGTGTAAATATTCTCTAATCACAAGTGCGAAATTCACAAATTTGAATCGTCATCCTAGAGTGCGGCAAAGATCAGAGGCTCGACATTTGTTGTAGGGGATGCAATCCTTGAAGTAATGTCGGGTAGTCGAAAGATTGAACCCCCACTTCGCCGTGAGGCAATCCGGGCCGCTTTAAGGTTGGACCCACCTATTGACCATCAACGGGAAGGTAAGTAGGAGATGTTTGATTATGCTGAAAAGTCAAACCGGTTAATGTAAATAATCTCTCATTGTGGGTGTGAAATTCGCAAACCTGCCCCCTTGCTTTATGTTACTTCGCCCCTTCTTTATGTCACTTCCTCTTTATTTTATGTCACGTACCCCTCTTCCTCTTGACACTTTACACTATCTCTCAGCCTTTTGTCATTTTTCTCTTTCTTCTCATTCTTCCCCCTTAATGAGTCTCCCCATTGGGCTAGGCCTAAGAAATACCATGAGTCTGTTATATTTTACCCCTTACACAATAGATACATAAGGTCTATGTAGGGGGAGAGGTTGTTCTTCATGGTTTTGATCGAGACAGATGGTTAACATAAAACATAGGATATGACATATTAAATAATTTTTAGGAGTAAATCTATTCATTCATAAACCTCTTCATTGACACACCAAAGACATCTCTAGCTATACCACATCAGTTTATTTAAAAAAGTATGATACTCGGATTTTTTTTAAGAATATATTGGGTCCCTAAAGAGAAACGTTTGATCTATAAAGAAGATGGGAATTCAGGGAATTTTGTCGTTACCACGTAAAATAATTGGAGAGGTATTGTATCATGGTCGACACTCAGCTTATTGCTTGGGTCCATAAGCTGGCCGCCTTATCTTGTAGCTCCGCAAAGGCCCACCCACCACCAAGTAAATGCGTTTGTTTGTACGTATTCGTATGGGAAAATGATAGACCACCTACTATTGTCTGCAACCATTTTATAATTCTATTTAAAATGAAAGGTAATTATATAAAATTAAAAATATTTTTTAATAAAATGGCACAATTATATTAGTTATTTGGTGTACAAACTAACATTAGTTAAAAAAAAATTTAATCGCAAGAAAAAATAAAAATTTATATAAATTCATTAATAGTAAAAAAAATTAAAAATATATGGACAAAAACATTTAAATATTATGCTTACTATTTTGGTTTGGATAACGTTAGCCATATGGGTTGCTATTTATTCGGGCCTTTCTACTACTCATGAGTGTCAAAGTCATAAAGATTAGCACGATCTAAAATTTGAAGGATTTTATTGGATTGAGGTGATGGTTCATTTTATGTCAGGCATTTGATGGTTTGGAGTATGTGCCCACCGTACGCATGGTTTGGAGAGTGCTCTTATAAAGTCATGTCTCGCATGGTATCCGCGCCAATTTAGGTTTGGAGGGTGTGCTAATGGGACTTATCAAGAAATGCAAATTAGGTTTCCAAAATAAATAATTTGGCTCAATTTGTTAGGTATTTCGTTTGTGAGTTTTAGATATGGTTAATCGTTTATTGCCCTAAACACACTCGTTGGTTATTTTCGCTAAAAATACTATTCTTTTTATAAGTTCATTATATTGCTGAACAAAAAAGAAATATATTGCAAAGTGGAATGCCTCAACATTCATCCTAAAAATACAAATGCAACGCATAAAATAAATGCATTTTAGAAAATGGTACCAAGCCATTTGTCCAGTCTGATCATTAGCGACTATTGCCAAAAAAAAAAAAAGTCCTTCATCAGGGAGTAGGGTGTTGTGTCTGATTATATTGGGGTGATGGTAGGAAAACTTCTATCTTACATCCTATTAATACCAAAAAATTGCACAACAAGTTAGAAAGGAAAAAAGAGTCATTCCTAGCCTGCTATGATGATTTGAATCTCGATCAGTATGATCTGGAGCCTCCAGCAGTGGTCCGGTACGACTTTATTACTTCAGTACATACATCCATGACAGTGAATAAGAAGTAAATGCAGGAAAAATAAAGAGAGTGGGGCACATATATTTACATGGTTCGGCATAATGCCTATGTCCATAAACATTTGGAGAGGAATCAACTATAATATGATTATTTTACAGTCTCTCATTTCTCACTATACAATAGAAGTCGCAGATCTGTTTGCTGTAGGAGATATTCTCGCTGAAGCTCTCGTCGTGAGGTTGAGGAATTTGAAGAAGTCGAAGAACAAGCCCATTTCTCATCCAGTTTGATCCATTTTCATCCCTAACCTTGTGAGTGGTGAGGGATGTCAGCTTTATTCTACTCCTCGTTGGTGTGCCTGACTTGCTTTCCCTCGTTTCTCATTTTCTCTTCTTTTTTTTTTTCCATCCATTCCTTCTTTTCTCTTTGACATATTCTTTCCCCTTGTCCCCTCATTGTCTTCCTTTCCTCTCTCTTTAAGTTGTTTTCTAATGGGGGCCCTTTGATGGGTTGGGCCTAGGATATTTTTTTCCCTTCACACCATTTGCATATTTTTCATTTGGAAAGAATAATGATACCCACACAATACATTTTACAATAAATTTTACAACACGTGTTTTAAAATGGGGAGCAAGAGCCACTTCATGGCATGGCAAAGTAGAGTACCATTAGACTCTCAGAAGATGAAGCAACAAGTAGGCATGCTAAGGTTGATAGTTTTCCAAACATTTACATAAAAACACTACTAGAGAAAAACATAAAAGTAAATAGAAATGAAAGTTGTAGATGTCTTCGATGGTGTTGGAATATTTTTTGCCCATTGATGTGAATTGTTGTTGGTGTTCCTATTTCATTGTTGATGTTTATTGGTGGTAACCTGCTCTAAGTGGTCAAGGAGTCTGTCGACCCTCTAGGTCCATCTTTGGCAGTTGACGAGGCTGTTATGGAGCTCGGAGGATCATTCCCGAAAGTAACCCACAGGTGGCAGTTGTGGCACATGTGTAACACTCGACGTTTGCTGAAGAAGATACTATGTTGGTGTTGTTGTCCAAGGCCGAGTCAAAAGACTAGGCTTGGTGGTAGGCCTGCAACTTGCCCACAATATTTCGGTTCTTGGCCCGACTGGACCCATATACAGGAATGCTTGAACTTGACCCGACTAGACCTGTCTGATTCGGGTCTTTTTTTTTTTTTTTTCATAGACTGGATAACTCATGCATATGCATGACCTACTGAAACATTAATATTTGCTACCTATGCGATTAGAATTCAAAATTGTAAGTCTTAGAAACAAAATGGAAAGTCTTGAAAAAAAAGTAGAAATTAAACAAAAACTAACAAACAAAAGATGATAAACACTAATAAAAAGATATTATAATTGAGTACAAATAAGTTCTTGAAATGATATTATAAGGCCTCTGGAGATAGCTATGCTTCCTTAGGAAACTGCTAATGAGCTCTCCAATTGAAGAATGGAGACATCAAGGCAATAAAATTTCCACTTCCAATACAATATTTATTTTTACTCAGAAATATATACTCAGAAATAGCTAATAATATAGAAGTTCATAACCAATTAAATTATAAGAAGAAAACCTTTGTTTTCAAACAAAAGTTCAAGCACATTTATCTCCAACACAAACAAGAAGAAAAAACCACAAACAATGACAGTTTTCAAGAAAGGAAACGACCTTGAATGAATCCAACAAACTTTTTAAAAAAAAATGCAAATTGAACAAAAAATAAAAGAGAACCCAAAAGAGATTCAAGGGAAATCACCCTACAATTCCCAACTGAAACATTCTGAAAAATCTATAAGCAAAACCCAACCCATGGAAGAAGAGAACCCCCTCCAACAGTCGAGCAAAAGAGAGAAAGTAAAAGAGACTAGTAACCTGGGGCAGGAAAGCAGAAACATAGGGGAGAAAGCCGACAGAGAACGTGATGGAGAACGCCGACAGAGGCTAGGGTTTCACAGTGGGAGAAGAGACTTTCTGTCCAAAATCGGTTTCGACGGATTCAACTTTATAAACCCACTTTTAAGTTTTGACTCGATGAGCCCGAATTTTTTCGGGTGGGCCCAATCGGGTCGCGCGGGTTGAGTGGCCCATCGGGTTTCTTGGACAAACCTACTTGGTGGCACGAAAGTCGGCAAGTTAATGGACTTGTGTTCGACTAGCCATTTGGGCAAGCCAAGGGACTGGTGCCCGGCCTAAACTTCATGGCTAGTCAAGGGACTTGGCTTGATGGCAAGAAAGTTGGCAAGTCAAGAGAATTGTATACAAGCTAAACTTCATGGCGAGTTAAGAGACTTGGCTTGGTGACACGAAAGCCAGTAAGTCAAGAGACTTGTGTTTGACTAGTCGTATGGATAAGTCAAGGGACTAGTGCCTGGCCTATACTATATGGCAAGTCAAGGGACTCGTGTCTGACACATACATCGTGATGAGTCAAGGGACTCTACTTTGTTGAAGAAGACGTTTGTCCTTGCTAAAAAAAGCCAACTCAGTTAGCTTAAATAAACCAAATCAGAAATATGAGATTTACAAACCTAAATCGCTTTTCTAAAGAAAGTTAGAGGCGTGCCTGTGTGCAGCCAGGTTTAGATGGTGATGAAGACCCAGGTGCCCACGATGCCAAGTAATTTATTCTAATGGAGGCATATTAAAAAGCCCGAACAAAGCCCGAGCGGGGCCAAGTAGCCGGTGTTTCACCCCCACAGGAATTAATTCTGTTAGCCAAGATGGAATTCACACAAATTTTGAGAGAGATAAACCTAGATGTTTTAGCCGCTGTAGTTGACCTTTGCTTGACTGAAATTTTCTACTGTCGGTCGATGTTCCTTTTCTCTCTCTTTATTTATTTTTTTGCAACTGTTGTAGGTTTGAGGGGCTTTGGTCGTTGATCATCATTGTGGGCGAATAAAGACACAGGACGTGGCATGAGATATGCCACATGTAGCTGAGCAACTTTAGTACTTTGTCATCATCGTGGCCGAGTAAGAGCTGGTGAAGCATGTTGCATGGGCCATACAACATGTACTGGAGGCTGCTCGTGCTAGGCAATGCCTCTTCTTGTGGCCAAGAAATATTCCAAGTGGTCGTGCATGTGGTGGTGTTCGTGCACCTTGCTTGCGGCCGAGCAAGGTGCCATAGGTGACAGAGGGAGGTCTGTGATGGAGTGAAGTTCATGGGCAAGCTTCAACCGAGGTCGAGGAAGTTTGTGTGTGGCAAGCGCCCACCCATGTGCATATCGGGATGGTCGTGGCCGAGAAACTTCATTGTTAGGCCCGAGGAGTGAGTCCAAGTAAGTGAGGCCATGACGCATGATTCCGAGCAGAGGGGCCGTGATGCATGAGCCCGAGCATTGGGGCTGTGATGCATGAGCCTGAGCAGAGGGGTCGTGATGCGTGGCAACGGGTCAGTAGGGCCCGTGGCAGGCTGCCGTGAGGCTCCCAAATGCATGACAACGTGCACCCGTTGTGCACTGTGCTTAGCACTGTGCGTGCCATGCACAGTTCGAACGTGCATGGGTAATTTGGCAAATTTTACGAACTACCATTTTTACAATCTTCCACTTGCTATGATTTATGAGCTCTTGCTCCTATATGTTGGCAAATTTCATTATTATGCTTGCTTAGTTTATGATTTCTTTAAATATATGTGGCTTATTCCTTTAAGCAAAAAGTCCAATTTTTTTTTCTACTTTTTTAATTTTTGAAAAATATGTTGAGCATTAGTTTAACAAACAAACAAAAATTCAAACTGATGGGGGAGGCAAGTTTGCTAACACCCAGTTTACATCCCATTTACAAAAACAAGGTATTATTCATCGTTTTTCCTACCCTCATACCCCTTAACAGAATGGTATCAGTGAATGATGTCACCGTACTATTCATAAACTTGGTATGACCATGCTTTTTCACAATGGAGTTCCGAATCAACCCCCTCTCACCCTTCCCCCGCACCTGATACATCATCCACTAGAGACCGTAGTCTACCTTCCTCTCCTTTACCCATCTTTGATCCACCCTTTATAGCACCCATACCACCTACTGATCTTTCAACCAATTCTTCAGTGGCCTCTGACCACACCATTGTTACTCACTTTGAATCCAGTATTTGCAAGCTCAAGCCCAAATATACTAACCTCCATGACCTCACTTTCACTCCCGCAAAGCTAAAATCAATCCACTTTGCCTTCAAACATCCTGGTTGGTTACAAGCAATGCATGATGAATTATAGGCATTACATGAGAATAATACTTGGACTCTTGTCCCTCGTGAGTCTACCATGCCTGTCATCAGTTGTATATAGGTTTTCAAATCCAAACTCAAAACTAATGGCACCTTAGATTGGTTGAAGTCTCGTTTAGTTGCTACAGGTTTTCATTAGAAAGATGACATCAACTATCATGAGACCTTCTCTCAAGACTCCAGTTATCAAACCAAGTACAATCTAAATTGTCATCACTTTTACTTTGATCAACCATTGGAGTATTCTTCAATTAGACGTCAAGAATGTTTTTCTTCATGGTGACCTCCATGAATCTGCTTTCATGGAACAATCTCCAAGTTTGGTTCACCAAACTCACTCTTCTTATGTTTGCAAGTTAAATAAATATCTTTATGGTCTAAAACAAGCACATCGTGCATGGTTTGACAAGTTTATCAGTTTCTTATTGACTTATAGCTTTATTTGTAGCACTGCTGATTCTTCTATGTTTATTTGTCATTTCTCTCGTGGTTCTTTTATTTTACTACTGTATGTTGATGGTATTTTATTAAACGGTTTGGCCTTTGCTTATCTTCATGAATTTATTTCCATCCTTCTAGTTAGTTTGCCATGAAAGACTTTGCCCCTACACTATTTTCTTGGTATTCAGATCACCTCGACTTTTGATGGACTTACCTTGTCTCAAACCAAATATGCTCTTGATATTTTATAACGTGATAAAAATGCATGACTGTAAACCCATGGGTACTCCCATGATGCCCAAGACTAAAGAACTTACCTCACAGACACCCTTATCTTATCCTACACACTATCGCAATATTATTAGTGCACTCCAATATCTTATCCTTACTCACTCTGACCTCTGCTACAATGTTAATTTTATTTCTCAATTTATGCATTCCCCTACGGAAGTCCATTACAAAATTTTCAATTGCATCATTCGGTATTTAAAAAGTATTGTTGATCTTGGTCCTCATTTTAGTTCCCACTCTACACTTGATCTGTATGCATTTTCATACGCATATCAGGTAAGGTGTCCCCTCACCAAATGTTCCGCAACAGGCTATTGTGTCTTTCTCGATAGCAACTACATTTCCTGGTCTGCATAAAAGCAACAGACAGTTTCCAGATTAAGCTCCAAAGCTTCGTACAGAGCAATGGCCCATACTACTGCTAGGATAACTTGGCTATCATTCTTACTTCGTGATCTAGGCATTCACCTCTCTTCCACTCTGCTCTTACTTTGTGATAATATCAGTGCTCTTTATATGACAGTCAACCCTGTCTTTTATGCTCGGAGTAAGCACATCGAGATTGATTATCGCTACGTCCATGAACGTGTAGCTCTTGGTCTATTTAATGCTCGGCATGTTCCAGCCTCTCTCCAACTTCCTAACATTTTTGCCAATCCACTTGGACGACTTGCTCTTTTTTATCTTCGGACCAAATTGGCCTCGTACCTTGGCACAATTGTGAGGGTGTAATAACATAGAAGGGAACTTGCCCATAGAACTCCCACAACTCACAAAAACTGTCACAATGGCTGCCTCCAAAGCATCTCCTGAAGATTCTCTCGATCACCCTTATAGCAACCTTGACTCATGCAACCGCTACATTACAAATGCTATCAATTGTATATTTTCTTCATTTTCCACAAGTTACCTTATTGGTATAATGCACATTATATATAGAAATAATACTCTCTATGGACTCACGTTAGTTGAAGCATTTCATCAAACATCTTGTGTTCACCTTTTTTAGAAAGAGGGTGGTGTGTGGCAGCCAAACTCATCGATGGCAATGCATGACTGCCACATGCTAATTTATATTGTTATTTGTAAGCTTGGGAGGTTAATGGTTCCATTAATGGCCTCTGTATAGTTATCGGGTGAAATAGAAGTCTAAAATCTTTGCTTCAATAACTTGAGAAAACAAAGGAATCCAAAGAAAAAGAACAAAGGTAAGAAGAAGAAGAAGAGAGGATGAAGAGATGTAGGACTTAGAAATAAAATTAAAGAGCAAAACTAGTTTTGTGAGAGAGGGGCAAGAGGAAGGGATCGAGAAGCTCAACATGAGCTATGGTGGGTGATCAAGGGAACTTTTAGTGTTTGTGGACTTGAGGGAGGGAAGAACAATACAATGACAACTAACAAAATGACCCTTCAATGTTTTCTCTCTGTCGTGGGAGAAGGAGGTATATTTAATCAATTTTTCAATTGCTAGAAATTGTGAGAAACATTATCTCAGACTACTTCACTACTATTCACAAACAGTTCATTATTATTTCACTACTATTTATAAACAATTTCACTACTATTTACGAATAATCTGAAATATTCCTAACATCCAAACCTACTCTAAACATAAGGTGAGGTTTGGATAATGAGATGAAATGTGATGGTTTTAGATAAAAGTTGAAAGTTAAATAAAATATTATTAGAATATTATTTTTTAATATTATTATTATTTTAAGATTTGAAAAAATTGAATTATTTATTATATTTTGTGTGAAAATTTGAGAAAATTGTAAAGATGAAATGAGATCAGATAAAACACTTTTATTATCCAAACAGGACCTGCTACTTGCAACAGGCCGCTATGTTAAGTGGAGCTATAAAACACTAGAAATAGAAACTATATAATTGATGATAATATATCCTATCATAGACAAATTAAGTAGTATAGGGACATAATCATCTTCTGTGTAGTTGCTTACGTACATTGTAGTTCAACCAAAAACCAAGTGATTTAATACTACCAAATAAGTAGGGATTAATATGGTGAACAATTGCCACGATGATACTTGAAAGATGTATGGTCCAAGATATATAGAAAGGATATCTTGTCAAGGATTGTAAGCCATATGCAGAGAATGTTGTACATTTTATAGAAAATAAACCATTGTAACAAGTAATGTAAAAAGGAGTCTAATTAAAGACGATGAGAAACATACGGCTTTTAAGAAAATGTAAATGAGGTAGAAAAAAACCTTGAAGATGTATGATAGAGAGAGGGTGGGGAGAAATGAAAAGCTTTAGCCATTATAAGGAATCAACATAACAGAGCTGCAAGTAGGTTTATATTATCATTTCCTACAATCATGTAGGGTGCGAATGATGCACTACAACGTAACTGGTTTTTTGGGATGAAAAGTGGGACAAAATTTCAGTTTTGTCCCAAAAAATTGGGTTTTCATCACAAAATACTTCTTTGGACAAAAAAAAAAAAAATCGTATGTTCCAATAACAGTGTCCCAAAAAGTATTTTGGGACTAAAATATCAATTTCGTCCTGTTCAAACAGTACAGAATTAACATTCAAACGTATTGTATGTTCGAACGCGTCCTTTATGAGCAGTCGATCGATACCAGTCTGTTCAACCAAATAGGTATAAGGAAACGTTTGAACAGACCGTGATAGGATCAGACAATTTCATATTAGTAGACGTTCGAATGTTTAGTTCATGTTCAATGATTCATTCGAACGGTTTCACATACTGTTCAAACATTTAATTTCGATTACATTCGAATGTTCTGTATTAATATTCGAATGATTTTACTCATGTTTGAATAATTTTTGCTCGTTCAAACAATAACTATTTTATTTTACATAATAATTAAAAACCAAATTGGCATACATAATATTAAAAAAAATATATTACAATTTGTTCAATACCCATAAAACTAGTCTAATAAGTGCGAACTAAATAAATAAAATAGTAGTAGTACTAGCGTTCTTCGTATAGAAATAGATTCCAAAATTTATACAATTAATGTAAATCAGTTGCTTGGAGGCTTGAACTGTTGCATAAGCATCTGCATATGGAGTTGCATATCTCTCCTAAACTCTTGTTGTTGTTGTTCTTGTTGTTTCATGCTCATTTCCAAGTTTACTTGTTTTGCTAATTTAGAGAGGCGATGGAAAGATCTTGAGCCTGCATGATGATAAATCTTCAACTTCGATCTATTTGTTTTATTTATAGAATTTCGCATCTGCATAGAAGTTATAAATATTAGGAAACAATAATTATAAATAGGACACGTAAAAAAAATTAATTTAATTTACTTTATATAATGGATTCTCAAATATATTACAAAGTTTTTCCCAATCGGAAGGTTGGATATCCTTAAAAGCATGTTGGCGTGCATCTTCCTTGTTCTCGAACTTATTAGAATGCTCATAACACATCGTCTTATATTTACAGAATGTATTATACATAATCTCATCGACAATCTTATGCTCCTCTCTGCGACCAAAATTTAGTTCGAAGTCATCCTTGTAAAAATATATACATAAGAATATTATCATCCAAAATATTCTCAATTTTGCATATATATTAAATAATATTAATATAAATCAATTACTTAAATATTACGAAGTAACGCTTCTTGATAAGCTATTTCATATCCTTGGAGACTTTCTGTCATGAACTCATAGCCAAATGTGCATAATTTCGTGTAAGAGCACTCACATGCGATGCAAGCCAAGCTGCTTCTTGTCGTTCGCCTCCTGTATGTTCGTTAGGAATGTTAACCTTAGTCTTACCCACTTTACAATATTTTTCCAACGTCACGCTTTTAATAATGCCTCGACCTTGACAAGATTGTATTATTAACTCTTTAAAATATTTAGTTCATTGTAGAAACAAAGTAAATTATGGTTAGAAATGATGTAATATGTATGAATGACCTTAATTAAAACAAAATGACTGTTAGATTTTTACTTTGTTCTGTAGAGTCAATCTCTAGTGGTGAGTCAAACGAAGAGCTAGAAATAGGTAGAGATGAGATGCGGACTTCCTTCCTCTTTGGTGACATAATTTTGAAATACTGATACATTCATTACATAAAAGATTTGTCATAATATGTAATGTGAACACAGAACCGGTCAATCATCTATATCAATTTCATTTGTAGATTCGCCCTCATCATCTATAGATATTTCAGATAACTCAACATTTTGCTCAACTGTTGCATCAATAATTTCAGCCTCAATATCATCTCTATGTAATGGAATCATCTCATATTGTCTCAAATACACAAACAAGTTAAAGGCGAGTTGACTCTCTTAGTATGTTTCTTGAGTAGAATGATCATTTTCTTCTTTATCTTGTCCATCCACCTCAAGGATAACATCATATATATCTTAAGGGTCATTCTTTGACATCAGTGTTCAATGATCATGGTTGGGCACCAATCCTCGATCAGAAGGACAAAGCATGAGACCTCGTGTCTTATATTGACATCATCTCTGAGTTCTATAAAGAGCTCAGTGGTGCCAACCCAAACGGAGGGACATATATGATCTCTATCCGAGGAGCTTCAGTTATATTTTTAGCAGATACACTCGCTGATTTTATTGGTATTCCTGGACTGCGCACTGCATATCCTAACGTGGTGCCTAGACTCTCTCCAGCTTATGGTGATGGGGAGACGGCTGAGGACGAGGGATCAACTTATATAGATGAGCTCGATGCCCTCGCTGATCATGAGGTGAGAGAGTTAGTTGTTGGTTTAAATGCTCCTCTGTATGATGGGACGAAGAGAATCAAGCAGGCATATCTATCTGCTTTCTTCAAGATCATGAACTTAATCATCGCCAATAATATTGATCATCGGAAGCACAGGATAGAAGTTGGAATGGATCAGGTGAAATTTATGATACGCGTTGCTCATGGCGTTCTTATCAACCTAGTGAGTTATATATTCGATAGGATTTAATCAGAGGTCTGGTACATTACAATGGATATATTGTCATTCGGGATTCTGATCACCTGATTTTTGCTACATGTCGGGATCCTGCCAAATATTGTTGAGCGTGTCCGGGAGCCGATGAAACCGATTAACAACTCCACCCTGTCACAAAGCACATGACACTTAAGACTTCGTCTTCGTGGTCCCATTCCAGACCCAGTCGATACTCAGAGAGATGGACACCTGAGAGATCGTGGAATATTGGTCGGTAAGACATCCACGCAGGCCGATGCATCACGCACAGCTACTCGTGAGGAGATGGTTGATATAGTGCATGTAGAGATCAGCGGACATACATAAGTGGTGATCGATGCAGTGCGTATGGAGATCCATACTGCCATGTCTGACTTACATACAAAGATTAAATCTAGCATCTCTGACTTACGTATAGAGATTGATGTCATGTCTGCGACTCAGATCACAATCAGTATTCAACTGAAGTTAAAGACACGCCTAGATACAATCAAAGATGTGTGTAGAGAGTTGGGATCTTAGTAGTTTGTATCCTTTATTTACATTTTTTTTGGTGTGGACAATATTTTGGTGTTTTGTAAATTTAATTTAATTATGAATTAAGTATTTTTCGTCTTTTCTAAATTAATTATTGATTTCTATTATTTAATTGCTAACTTTTATATAAATTAAATATTTATCCATAATTAAATAAGGTATTTTGTTGCCATCAATAATTGTAAAAATTATGTAACCATTCGAATGGAATATATCACGTTTGAACGTTTCTAATTTCTTTTTGAACACTTTATTTTACATTTGAATATTGATAACTTATTAGTTTGAACGGTAAGTCAATGTTTAGCTAAATTTAGTGACTTAACCCACCAATTTCTCATTCGATCATATATAATATTTGTTCGAACATTGATTAACCTTGACATTCGAATGTTGTTGTATGTTATTTAAATGGTAAATCAATGTCCCGCTAAATTGTGTTACTTAACACACGAAATTGTCGTTCGGCCATATATAACTTCTTTTCGAATGTTTATTTAATTTTGATTGAATGTTTTTTGTGGATGTTCGAATGGTTATTTTATTTAGGACGAAATTTTTCATCTTTGCATATACCATTTGAACACCTTCCGTCATTTTTTAAAAACAAAATTTGAATATCATCCCTACATCTCTTTTTTTTTTTTTTGACAATTTTCATTTCGTTCTAAATAAAAATCATCTCAAAAATGAATTTTTGTTGTAATGATGGCAGGGATTAAGCGATGCTTGATGTTAAGAAAGACGTGATGTGCCTTCCTAACACCAACTGATTTTTAGTGGGTTGATAGCTCCCGGCTCAACAAGTGATCAGAGCTAAAATTAGTTGTGGGATTGTTGAAATATGCTTATAATATCACTCCATACGTTCGCTCTAAAAACAAGCTGGCGGAGTAAGATGTCAATGCCATAAAAGACTTGACAAGAGTAGATACAGACATCTCATGCTTTGACAAGAGTAGATAAGGAGATCGATTTAAAACATGGCCGGGTGCAGTGAGGAAGATTCAGGAAAAGATTAGAGACCGTATTCAGATTGTATTTTTTTGACCAGGTCTCCAGCTCAGTTGCAAGGGGTGCTCTAAAACTAAAAGTCTTTCTTTTCCTCACTCTTTATCTTTCCATCATGTGGTCCATATTGAAGTTATGCTTATCTTATTTACTATTGCTTTCCCAGCTTGCCCCTACCAGATTGATGTGTTTGTACATTGTTTGATGATATTTCCATATTTTTAGATAGACTGGCGATTTGATGTTCTTCAGCTTTCACAGCTTATTTGGTTGCTTTTGATGCAATTTGGAGGATTGCCTTTTGTCATGTAGTACTGCATGAGCCAATGAATTAAAAAAGAAAGTCTACATAATTTAGTTGTACTGATCAGATCCTAGTCATAGTCTATTTAATACGGTGGACTTTGGTGAATTATTTGAATCATTCAATAATTTAAAATATATATTTTTTCCTTTTCAAGACACAGGGAATATACTATTCCATCAATTTTGTCATGAATATGCAGAGTCAGATCATACGGTAAAGATGAGATAATGCTGGTTTTTGCCTATCTATTACCGAATGACCCAAAGGATAAGGTCGATTCATCATTCATTTGTGTTTCCAACAAATCAATTTTGAGAAATATACTTTAAAAACTTGGAAGTTCTTGTAAGAATTGGATAATTAAAAAGTTTTAAAGCGGTCAAAGAAAGAGAAATGATGATGTTCTTAAAAAATGAAATGAATCATTTTTCCTGACACCAATTAATGTATCGTATTTTAAGTATCGGTTTGGATTGAGAGACAGGTAAAACATTCTCTAATCCAATCACCCTTTCATCCAACTTTAAGATAGTTTCTATTATTTCTATTGGTTTCTATTATTATAAAAACAAATTTATAAATATATTTATAAATAAAATAAAACCATTACAAATATTATATAATTATTTGTGAGACCCACATCTGACTCATCTCTAACAACTTAAAATCATCTCATCTCACTTCTAATGCAAATACAAAATTTTCAAAAACCATCTCAACTCATAAATCTTACTACTATTCATAAATCATTTCAACTTATCTTATTTCATCTCTCAATCCAAACGGAAGTGAATTTTTTTTTGTTTTTTTATTCAAGTGGTTGGCTTATGTAAACATCACTTATAGGAATGTTTGATTCCTAAAAAGATTTTACAAAAAGTAAAGTTCATCAACGGATATGATTTGTAGTGATACATTAGATTTTAAAAACTCTTTTATTATAAAATAGATTTTACAATATTTTACATTCAGTTATATTAGTTTATGAATTTTTATAAACTTAACACTTCTCAATTATTGGCATTATCGGAAGAAAGAAAATTCTATACACCACAATATTATTTTATTTTATTATGTAAAATGTGACACATTTATTATTATTAAATAATTTTTTATTAGTGGAAGGTAAATGTAATGTATAACATCAGTCTCGAATGAAATCCACCGTTCGAAACACGTAAATGAGCCGAAAAAAAAGATAAAGGAGAACATTTATAACTAAGATGTCAAAATCAGTAACCTAACCTAAAAAGACTGTTTTATTAACACTTCCAAGTGTGCACTCCAATTAAATCGAGTAGCTAGCGCAACCCATTGGGAACTATTTCCTTGCTGCCATGTTCAACACGTAACATGCAGTACTCGGTCTCTTTCTATTTGCATCAATGCCTGTTTGTCTGTTTAATAACACTCTATGGTTACTTGGATGAACCTCATTGGCTATATATAAAAATCTTATTTAATTTCTTCTCCTTTTGGATAATATAATATTCCAACATCGAATTTGGTCAAGGGATCATAATTAATGTGATGCATATCATGAGCCCCTAGCTATTGCAATGGATAATACCACTCAAATTGATTATTTTTATGGATTTGAAAATACATCCCTATAGCTTGTTTCGATTGACAAGTGAGTCAAATTATTCAATTATTCATTTGAAAATACGATTCTTGATCGATGATTATTTTCTTTATAGGTAAGATTTGATGGCTAGATAAGATATACGTACGTATTTGGCTATTTGTTGATCAATTCTCTCAAATACAGACAAATATTAATCTCATCTTATTATAAAATGTCATCTCATTAAAAAATAGATGCCATGTTGATTTGATAAGACAAAAGTATTACGTAATCTCCGAAAGTAATTAACAATGAGAAATACTTTTTGTCCCGAAAATATGTTCTGAATTTGTGTTCCGAATGACTTTTTTTTTTATTTAGTAATTAAAGAAGTATTTTTTAATAATGTTATGAATTTTTTATTTTTTTTAAATGTTTATGATGACTAAAAAATACATAAAAAATAAAAGAAAAATAAAAAAGTAAAATAGTCTATTCGGAATGCTTTTTGGGAATGTTTTTTGGGTCAATGTAGCAGTTCTCATTTACAATTCTTTCTTATCCAAATACTTTTTTAGTATTTTTTATAACTTGATTAAATCTTATTTATATATGTATGTCATGCCCTATTAGCTGCTAATTAATTAAGTTTTCACACCACTTGAGGAGAAAACAATTAGGCTGCTTTTGGATGTTGAACTGAGTTGAGATGATAAAATATTGTTAGAATATTATTTTTTAATATTATTATTATTTTAAGATTTGAAAAAGTTGAATTATTTATTATATTTTGTGTTGAAATTTGAAAAAGTTGTAATGATGAGTTGAGATAAGTTGAGATGATTTTAGTTACCAAACGAAACATAAGGCTGCATTTAGACGTTGAATTGAGTTGAGTTGAATTGAAATGATAAAATATTTTTAAAATATTATTTTTTAATATTATTATTATTTTAAAATTTAAAAAAATTAAATTATTTATTATATTTTATATTAAATTTAAAAAAATTATAAAAATAAATTGAGATAAATTGAAATTTCAAACCAAGCCGAGCACAGTTATAAAAAGTCCATTGGCATCCCAACAACCACACGTACATTTGGTTCAAACCATAATAAAAACGTCCTAAGGTTGGTTGGATTTGATAAAGTCAGCAAAGAGTATTAATCATATATAAGATAGATTTGACTTATTCTTTTTTTTTCATCTTTTCTCAATTCATTTTTCTTTACTTATATTTCATTAAGATTCGTTTAGATAAAAAAAAAAAATATTATCAATTCATTTTATCTTTATAATTTTTAAAATTTTGATATAAAATATAATAAAAAATTTAATTTTCTCAAATCTTAAAATAATAATAATATTAAAAAATAATATTCTAATAATATTTTATTCAACTCATTTAAAATTATTCCATCTCATTTTATTATCCAAATTAACCTTAATTATTTTTTATTTTAATTTTGGCACGTAATTAAGGCACATGGGTCATCCCTGTCAAAACATAAATAATTTATTATATTTGAAAAGCAGTCATTTCTCCTACAAATTTACAATAAAAGGTTACTTAGAAAAATATAAAGTACAATATCTCGTATGGAAGAGGTGGACGATTATCTGTAAAAAGAAAAATAAATTAAAAATAATATACATATAATTATTTTAACAACTCTATTTTAAATAAAAAAATATTTTATAAAATAATTTATAAAAATAATATCCTTTTATAAAAATACAATCATACACGTGTATCACGAAGGTATAAGAATTTATAATTGATTTTTTTAAATCTCTGGCTATGATATATAATTGTCCACCTTATTAGAAAATGAGCTAAAAATGTCCGGTCGTTTTCTGACACTGATCTTTGATCACTGAGCACGCGGCACTGACATCATTCACGCAACCAGCTCGTGGTTCACACGTGGACTCTGATTATATTTTTTTTAACACCGGACCGAACTAAATATTTATATATATTTTTTAATTTTTTATATTCTATAAAATATTTTTTATATAATTTTTTATAGTATATATAATTTTTGTATATAATATATATAATTATATATAAAATAATTTTGTATTATATGATAAATTACTAGTTAATAGAATATTAATTTTTAAAATCATATATCACTATAATTTATTGTATTAATAATTATACTAATACTATATCACTATATATTATAATATACTATAATATATCACTATAATCAATAATATAATTATAATATACTACAATATGTTATCACTATATTATATTATATATACTATATAATATATCAGAAAAATCAGACTGAACCAAACCGAAATCGGCAAAACTGGAAGTACCGATTTAAGAGTGTAACCGGTGCTATATTAATTCTTCAAATATCAAAACTGGTATATACCAGTTCGATTTTAAACTAGACCGATTTCACTCCTAATCATCACCGGCCACTTGAGTTGTGTTCTTGACATATAATTATTTTAATTTTTTAATAATGTATTGGAACATGAAATAACTGATCACCAAATCTTACATTTTTAATTAGATTTTAGAAAAAAATTTCATCAGATCACTGTAAAATCGCATCCTAAACATAAAATTTAAAGTTTAATATATGTATTCTTGATTCACTACAAGAAAAATGAACTTTTGTGATCAATTTATTGTAACTAAAAGATTTTTCACAATTAATTTTAGTTACAAATAGTAATTTTGCTAGAATTAAATGGTTACAAATAAATAATTTTCTTGTAGTGATATTGAGTTGGGATGATTTTCTTCCTATACATGATCAGTCGTATACAAGTAAAGTAAATTAAAACGTAACAACCAATATTTAGAAGATGAACAATATGTTTGACTGAATAATACAAGTAAAATTAAAAAAATAATTTAGGATATGTGGTTATTAAAATGAAAATTATGTTGAAATATATATTTTGTATTAGAATATGAGAATTTTGTTGATGAGCTGCTTAATTAATTATTATTGTAATTGAGTTTGGACTCGAATTTTGGATGATCAAAGCTTATTATTATTTGTTAAGACAAGCTTATAAATATTATCCTATATATATATATATATATATATATATATATATATCTGGCAAAGATTTTAGCTTCATAAAAAAGTTATTAACAAGAACAATATTCATTATTAAAAATCGAGCATTTTTAATTTTACATTATTAGAATGCTTAATTAATATTCAAACAAGATTCTTTATAGCTAGCTAGTAACTTTAATTTTATGTGCATCATATATTTAAATTAATATTATAATTTTAAAAGCATAAAAAAAGTTAAAAAAAAAACTAAAATAAAGAATAAGAAAATTATAAGAATAAAACAAAAATAATTAAAAAAAAAAAGAGTAAAGTGTAAAATTAGTAACCTTTTATATTATATGTACTGTATATGTACACGTGTTGCACCAATTCAAGTAGGAGATGATTAATCACTAAAAATCTAAAACCAGCGGCAAAGTACATATTTTACGCATACGTTTGCTTTATACTACACGATTTTGAAAACCATGCATGGATGCCAAAGAAGATCATCGGCTGTTCAATGATATGTGATCATATGCAGAGAAATAATTATTTTAGCTTAATTTAATACCACATCTTGACAAATTAAGAAGAAACTTAATGCTGCACGCAACTTTTATATATACTACTGTTCGGAGTTTATTCAAACAGTTCTTTTCTCCCCCCGACCCCATACACCTAAGTAGAGTTAGGATTATCTTATCCGAACCGATCTAGGATTTCGAGTGGGAAAAATATAGACAGGTAAATTAAGTTCCATAATATATATTGAACATATAACGTCATTCCAGAAATTCACTCAAACAACTATAAACGATGTGAGGTTCATTAAGGTACAGTTTGGATAATGAGATGAGATGATTTTAAATGAAAGTTGAATAAAATATTTTTAGAATATTATTTTAAAATTTGAAAAAGTCGAATTGTTTATTATATTTTGTATAAAAAATTTAAAAAAATTATAATAATGAAATATAATGAAATGAGATAATTTCTAAATTCATATGTTAAGGTCTTAAAATTTTATCACGAACTCTTAAAAAATCCAAATCCCCTTTTAAGGTCTCCGAGTTCTAGAATTATTTGGTTGTCTCTACTCTCGATCAAGACCCAAAGATCCAAAACTGATTGATCATTGAGTCATGACAGCTTATGGTCCCAACTTATTTTATTAACCTGAAATGGTCAAAAATCAACCAAACTCATTCACTTTTGGGTCCCAAACTAGTTCCAGTGTTATCTTGTGGGTTAGATATATATATACCCAAATATGGCAGATTAAAATGATTCTTTATTGAGTAGTACTCCATAAATACGCAAGGATAACACTCACGTTTAACCTTGCCTCAATCAGGATAATCTCAAAGTTTATAAGTAGACAGATAAAATAATAATATTATTTATTTTAAATTCTATCATTCGTGATATAATTAATATCATAATTTTAAGGTCCGGTTTAGATGTTAAACTGAATTGAAATGAATTGAATTCTTTATGAATAATAGTAATTAGTTAAGATGGTGGAATGAGTTTTTTAGGATTCAACTAAGATGAATTTAGATGTATTTAAATATTAAGATGAATTTAAATATATTTATGAAAAGTTAAAAAAGATCGTAGATTCTGCGTAAAATAATTTTGAGTTGAAAATGTTGTAATGCCATATGTAAAGACGAGTTCATGAGTTAAACTAAGTTTATGATTTAAAAGTTATGATTCAATTTAAAATTAAGCTGAAGTGTCTAAGTTAAAAACGGAACCAGTGACTCGTCCAAAAAATAAATTTTAAATGGTTCCATATTGGTAAGTTAATCTATGTCTCTTCCCGACACATGACACCCACACCCGCACAAGCAGAGACGCACAAAAACAGGCTGTTAATGTCGGAATATTCTGTCCAAAACCAGACAAAGCTGCAACTCTGTTTGAAAGCAGTAGTGGCACATTCAGCTTCCTGCAAATTAATCATGGAGGAGAGAACCAGAACAAAAGAGCAGTTTACTGCAGCATTCACACAATATAAATTAATAAAGAAAGCCTGATAAAAAGTCAAAAACTTCAATTACACGCAATTAAACAACAACAAAAAACCAATCATAAGGAACCCATAAAACCAAATTCAGTTTCTTATTCCGGATTTTTATATATCTATTAATGAATGACATTAATCCCCAATTGCTAAAATAAATAGATAAGAACAAGTGAACATGAACAGTGCCGAATGAAAGTATTTTCCTTTTCACTACCGCATAACATTTCTTTGAAAAAAAAAAAAAAAAAAAAGAGTAGTCGCGGCCTTGCGGCCATGGATTAATACAGGTAATGGTATAGACTCATAGATTAAAGCAGTCGTCACGTTTCCAAAAAGCCAGTCATTCTGAGAATCGAATTCCGAACATGGCTTAAATCCCGGCCCTTGAGAGTCCTCCCGTTGCCGGTGCAAAGCGAGAACGCCATTTTCCCGGCGATTCGCCGCTCTATGATAACGTGGGGAGGTACCATTTCCCCGTCTTCCCTTGCGTCGTCAAGGTCATCGCTAACCAAGCGGTGGAATATTCTATCCGGGATACCGAGGGGAGGCGAGTTGGCCATTCTCTTCTCGGTGTTGGACTTCTTGGACTTGTTATGGCGACCCATTTGATCTTGGGAATCTGAGAAAGCACTGTCTTGGTTGAGTTGGTGATGCCGCTGGTGGCGGTGGTCGGGAAAAATGACGTCGCATTCTTGGAGTTCTTCGAGCTCCTTGGCCATGGGAAAATGAAAAGAGAAATTGAAGGAAAGAAAAAGAGGTTAGAATGGAAGAAGGGAAATGTGGTGGGGGGTTTTTATAGTGGGGAGAAGGCAAATCGTGCTGCGTACAACTGATTGCTTGCGACTTTGTGTTGCGAGAGATGGCGTCACCATAAAGGCGTTGAGTGTGATCCCATATCTCTCTCTCTCTCTCTCAAAATAATTCGTGTATATGAGTTTTTTGTCAATGTTTTCTCTGGTTTTAGTCGGCTGCACAATACAGCTCTTTACTTACGGCTCACGGATTGTGCTTTTGTTTTTGTTTTTGTTTTCGTTTTATTATGACTGCAGCTTGTGTGGCTGATGCATTGACTTGACTAAATCGGCTCAGCTTTGGTTGATCAGGTTTTAAATTTGGTCATATTTATGTTTTAATATTTTTTTTTATAAAAGTAGAATTTGTTATATGTATTTATATTTTTATTTATAAGAGTCATTTATTAGTTTTCTTTTAAAATTTAAATTCTAATAATTTTTAATTTATTAATAACTGACATTTAGATAAGTAAATTTTTATTAAATACATCTAGCATTTTCTATAAAAGTATATAACTTCAATTCAAATGTCTTTTAATTGAAAAAAGTCACAATTTCAATTTTCCAATCAATCATTTACCAAAAGCTTAGCGAAACGTAAAAACATATATTAGGTTGTAATGGGTGTTGTACTAGAAATCTTATGAGATAGTGTAAAATTACTTCTCAAGCATTGCTTGAAGAATTGGGAATATAATAGATGGAAACCAAGATTAATCAATACCTCAAAGTCTAAAGTCAATTACATGTTCAAATTTGCCTCTTAATTAAAAGCTTTGACTAATGAGAAAATTAAGGCCAAAGTACAAAAGAAGTTTATGTATAAACAATATTGAATCGATCGATATAATTTTTTGTAGGAATTCTTGCGATATATTTTGGAGAAAGCTAGATATTGCTACGCAAAGTCTATAATATTTATTATTATTTATATGAATTTCTTAAAATTTTATTTATTCTTCTCTAAAAAATAATAAGAACTTAGAAAGATAATTACGATTGCGTTTAAATAGTGAAGTGCTATCAGATATTTTATAAATATTGTAAAAAAATAATAATAAAATATTAAATAGTAGGTTATTCTCACTTATCCAAACTAACCCTTAAAAAGATTATTGGAAACAAAAGTAACATGTTTTGGGCTTTTTTTAACCGGAAAAAGACAAAAATAGAGTTTGTAGGGTTTAATAAAGCCGGGGAGCCGAAGCCTAGCCGAACCAAACACAATTCACCAAATGATTGTGTAAAGGAAGGAAGGCGTAGCCGTAGCCGTGAAGCTATTATTAATTATACATGTATATACGGATAATTAATAAAAAAGGTCCCTACAGCTCGGCGCACCCGACGGATCCGGCTCCGCGTTGGAGGTGGTGCTGGGGTCCACCTAATGTCATCCACTGCTGCCACGAATGAATTTTCGAACACGACAGACCACTAGATATCTTACACGTGGGTGGGAATCTCAATAATTATCCTGAGTTGCCACATTTGCCGCGTTTTTGTTTACGTGTAAATTAAGTACACCCCGTACTAATAGGAGGGAGGAGTAGAGGGTTTTCATCTCCTTGTTCTTCCTTCGAAGTGTGTGTTTATATCTACGTGCATTTTTAAGGAAGCAAACAAAGACATATAAAAAGTCAAGGGAGAGAGATAATGCTGTTTTTTGGACTACAGAGAGAGATCTCTTTTCCAGTATCCACAAAGATTTCTATTTTTATTTTTTCAAATTCTTCTACTTATTATTTTTACCCCCACATATTTATTAAAAAATAAAAAATAAAAAGATAAAAAATAAAAAATAGATGTGTAATGTAAGGATAATAAGTCGAATTTTTATTTTTTATTTTGCAAAAGTAAATTTTTTTATTTTTAAAATGTTTTTGCGTTCAAAACTATTTTTTTTTCTATTTTTGTTTGTTCTTAGGTCTTTCTATATTAAAAATATTTTGATACTTATTTTTCATTTGAACATTTTTTAAGATTTCGTTCGTAAGGGTCTTTCTTTCTTTTTATTTCTTTGATAATATTTTTAAAACAATTTTATACTTTTATTAATCCTTTCCAGGGCGTAAATTGACAAAGTTGAAAATCCAAAGAGCAAAAAGATAGTCAGTCCTACATGAAAACCTGAAGACCTTCTTGTAAATCTAAAATTTTTAGTATAAGAGACGGGATTATTATAGGTTTTAATTTAAAAGTTTTCATAGATATTAATGAGTTTTTCTACTCTTCATCTCTACACTACACACCTGTTAAAAAAATAAAAATAAGTGTGTGATGTAGAGAATCTAGAGATGATGAGTAGAATTTTTCGATATTAATATGATGAAAAGCTGTATTTTTCCTTTTCAGTGCAAACATGTACTGTTTCATAATTGAAGTTTGGGATCTATAAGATTAATTAGATTATGGCCCATTCTTTGGGTAGCAAGGTATTCTCAAGAATTCTAGATATTTCATTCTCAAACATTACTTAAATATAAAAAAAAAAAAAATTAATTTTTCATCTAATCATTATAACGTTTCCAACATTCTAAACAAAACACAAAACATAAAACTTTTTAAAATTTTAAAACAAAAATAATATTAAAAAATAATATTCAAATAATTTTTTAATTTTATAACATTTTTATTCAATTTTTTCTCGCTCATTTCTCAAAATCTAATAAAACATTTTAACTCAAACTATTCCAATATTATTCACAGATATTCTAAAATATTCAAAGTTTCCAGACTAGCCTAAGGTCTTGTTTGGATTAAAAAATTATCTCAACTCATCTCATCTCATTTTATCTAACCATTATAACTTTTTTAAAATTTAAAAAAAACTATATAATAAATAATTTAATTTTTTTAAATCTCAAAATAAAAATTATATTATAATAATATTTTATATAAAATTTGACTCTCATCCACCTCATCTAAACTCATAAATTCTTAAAACCTAATTCTTGATCTCTTTTTGGCCAAAACATGCATATATTCTTGTTCTCGTTTTAGTCAAAAGATGCATATTTATTACACAGTACGGTAGGAAAGATCAATTGATCTATTACTTGAACAGAACTGTCAAGGTATATATATATACACACTAGCAGTTATATAACGTGCAAAACACGTTTGTCCATTTATCTAATTAAAAAAAATAAATATAAATAGCAATCATTATTAGAAACAATCATTTTACATACATAATGTGTCATCATCTAAATCATATATCTCTCAAATCTAAAAAAAGAAGAAGTAAAAAACTAAAAGTAATCATGTATTGAGTGCAAAATGTGTACTGCTACAATAACTTCTCTCTAATATTACTCAATTGAAAATGATGTATAAAAAAAAATAATATGATGTGTAAAAATAATATGTTTTTTTAAAGAAAATTAATTAGTTAATAATGTAATGTACAGGAATAGGAAAATAAATTTTAACAAGCATCATAATGATAAAAAAACGTTACAATAATATAAGTAATATGAAAATTAAAAGATTTTGAATATTTTAATAATAGTTTTCTTAACAAAATATATGAATTGTGTAGAATTCAATCACAATACTCAATGACCCAAGGAGCACTGAAAAAATACAGAATCTTTTATTTCTATATTGCTCACATTTTTTCATTATTAAAATCTCTTTTATTTTAAAAATTTCAAAAATATTATAATGGTAGAAAATCATTTTATCTAAATAATTTTAGTTAATTAAAAATATGATGAGATTTAAATTATATTAAAAACTCTAATTATTTATATAATTTCTCTCTTAAAAATATTTAATAAAATTCTATCATTTATTTTACTGTTTAGTACTGTTCATTAATGTAACACTGTTATTACTGTTCACGAGCACTGTTAGGGCAGGTTTGGGCGCTCAGATATCTCATCCCAAATCTCAAACTGAGATGAGACATATTTCCCAAACAATCACTTTGAAGAATACTCAGAAATCTCTCCCACTGTTTAAAACATCTCAATACTGTTTATAGACATGACATTAGGTCTGAAAAGCAGCGTCTGTCCCCCTCCCACATTACTCCCCCCAGCGTTCATCTGTGCCCTTCTCCTTTCTCCACGAAAGGCTTGCGCCGTCCCCCAAACAAACTAGCCCGTAAAACAGACTTCTCCCTCTCATGCGAAGGCCAAAAATCGCCCAGAAATCCCCCAATCGCAAAATCGTCATCCATTCCGAATATGTGTTTGGAACGACGCCATCGATAAAGAAAAATCCCCAGAAATACTTGTATCAGATCATGCCAATCGATTGGCGTCCAGTGGGCTGACCCACGAAGATCTGAGATTTCTCACATTCTGGTGGAGGAGGTTACGATGAAGCTCACAGATTCTGCAGAGGTAGGCAACTTCACAGCCCCTACTTTCCCTCTGCCCCATACGGCCGTGCGAATCTCTGAACATTTTCATGTCAATCAAGCAGGCTATTGTTGACATTGACCAAGTTGAATCTCAAAGCCCTAAACAAAGGCTGTTCTGTAGAGTGAATGGTCACTGAGCTGACCGCTGCTGCTCAAAAATAGACGTTTCGAATATTGCAACAGTTGCAATAGGATTTCTCGTGAGGATGATACGGTTGGCTCTTATCGAATAGAGGACAATGGTGTATAAAAGAGCAGCGGGAAATAGAGAGGAAGACACTCATATGAAGCGAATCAACCCTCGCACTGGATTCCAGAAATCTCCCCGTCGTTGCCTCCATAACTGGACCGCCACGAGTCCTAAGACTCGGTCATACCAGGTGAGTTTCTCTGCAACGACCCATATTGAGAAGTTTATGTTGTTGCATTCTACGTCTACATTATGAAATACTGGAATTAATTCTAGCGTATTATCATATATATACTAGCTGCCATCGTTGTGGGGTATGGTCATTCCTAGTTTGGTTTTGTTTTCCGTGTAACTATTGTAAATGTGTGATTGTGATTTCTTTAGAAATACACACTGTGAGTTAGGCATGTTATCCATTGATAAGTGTACTCTGATTGGGATTCTGGGATTGTGATGAAGTCATTGTGATCTGGGTTAAACGGAAATCTTTTACAGTTTTGGTGAAATTTCCTCTATCATTGTGCTTCTGTGCATGTGTTTAAAGTAATCCATTGCAGGGGAAAAATAGGTTGGTAGTTGTAAACAAATGGAACTGCAGCCCTCCGAATACATCACTGCAAAACAGAACATGTTGATGTTCTGGTTCAGTACAAAGCCTTAGGTCAAATGATGCAGATTTATTTTTTTAAATTTTAATAGAGGTGCCTTTGTTCTGTGATTAGAGCTGGAGAGCTTTGAATTTATAGGGATCTAATTTGGTATATTTCCTGAAAGACATTCATTGCTTAGCGTCTGATCTTGCCTGTCTCTTGCAAGGGTGAAAACATGTTATCTTTAATAGGGTTTTATTTTTCTGGATGGACGTTTGCTTAATTGATTTTGCTCAATTATGAGAATTTGAACTTAAAACATTCATTGATCCAACACCCAACTAGAACTATCTTTCACTTGTTAGCTGCTAGGCACGTATACAATATTGTGCTTGCAGTTATACTAATTTAGGTCATGCGTACTGTCCATATTGTACATATATTAGGTAAATGTTTTTGTCTAAATGATTACGAAAACACCTAATCTTTTGACCATTTCTTCGCATGCAGATATCACAAATAATATATATATGAAGTGGTTAATATCATGGCATGGATTCATAAAAATTCTGACTGAAAAATCTAATTCAGCATGAACGATCTTTCATCCATGCTTTTCTTTTTCTTTCTTTTATTTGTACCAAAACTGGAGTTAACAGCTGGGCAAGCAAACACATGACTCCAGTACGTAATTAAAGTAGTACTGCATGTCGTTAGTAGTCTATCCTCTGTCCAAATTGGTTTGATTTTTTTTATAACCATTTGAATAAATTAGGCACGGCCTGTAGATCTTTTGTACCTGGTTATTTAGTTCATTGTTTGTTTAATGGCTAGTTCCCGTCTCGTTTTCTTCTTGTAGCGTTATTACTTGAGGCGTTGTACGACTTCATCCTCTCGACAGGTATTGGATCTTCTGCTTTATACACAATAACATATTTGTAAAGTATAAGCTGAGACATAGGTTGCAATGTATAAACTACATCCCTGGCGTCCTTATATATGAAATTAGTTTCAGGGATCAACTTTTGTTTAAAAATTTATGAAACTGTCATATTTCTGTGCTCATGTTCAGTGTTTTTATATTGTTTCATGCATGGGCCAGACTAGATTATATTGCCATATCCACGAGCTACCCTGTTCACTTAATCTACAGTACATTAATATACCAATAGTTCGCACAACATCTTCCCATGCATGAGTATGAAATGTTTTTATTATTTCCATGTTAACTGTGTTTCGGGTGTTAGATCATTCTACCCTAAAAATATAATTGTCCATAAAGGAAAACTGCATGTTGAATGTGGTCTAAGCCATTTCAGCGCCCCCTATTTGGTTTCAATATAAAACGTCCTCGTTTGAAAATATATTAGAAGCATATGGACAATGATACGATCGAAACTCCACGTGATCGGGATTTATGGAGTGATGGGTTTGAGGATGTCCTCGTTGACCTCTTGTACCAAGACACCCTCATGGATAGATTGAGAGGAGGGAGGATTACAACCGCTGATAATCTGAGGCTTGCTGAACGACTGTCTGCTATTGGCCCAAAAAAATTCAATTGTGACCAAGTGAAAGGGAAAATTGGGAGGCTTAAAAGAAGACAACGCGAGTTTACTGATCTTATGAAACAAACCGGTTTGGGGTGGGACCCAGAGAGGAAGGCACCAGTTGCTAGTGAGGAACACTGGGCGAATGCTATAAGGGTACGATCTATATTTGCTCTACTGTGTTCATTTTCCTTTTGGAATACATATTGTGATTCTAATTAATGACAATTGATCATGTTAGGTTCGTTCATCATGGAAACATTATAAGACCCATGGATGTCCAAAGTATGAACTGCTTTGCGCAATTTTTGGTTGTTCAGTTGCCACTGGGACAATGGGGCGGGCATCGACCGATCCTGCCCCAGATAGTGACGATGAGCGGTTTCTTCAGAAGGAAATGCAAAATCCTGGGCAACCAGTGATTGATCAAGAACCCTTGCATTCACACAGACCATTCTCTGCCTCCTATGCCAGCGGGTCTCGCAGACGACAAAGGGGAGGGCCGCCATTTCAAAACGATGCCCTTCAACAGCAAATGAACGAAACCCTTGATGAAATTAAACGTAGTAACGACGCGAGACGGAAGGCTGCTGAGGACGTCATGGAGTCGAGCAAGTCAAGGAAGCGAAGTAAAGGCTTTGGCACTAGCATGGAGTCGGACGGAGCGTTTGATCTCCAGATGCATTGTATGAAGTTGTTGGAAGAAGTACAACCTACCCTACCTCCTGATCAATTTAACAAGGCCTTTGACCGTTTATTGAGCACTCGGGTCCAGAGATCGTTCATTTCAATCTCGGATGAACGCAGAAGTCAGTGGGCTTGGAGTCTAATTTGATGGTGACGCCGAATGTCATTTGCCACTCCTGATCCTACAATGGTTTTGGAGCTATTACCATGTTGGATATGGAACTATCTTATTAACCCTCTTATCAATTTAATCATGCATGTCTTTGAATTATTTTAGCCTTCATTCTGACATTTCACAAACTGTTGAGGAGGTTATTTTAGGCTTTATGAACTTGTTGGATATTGTTGTAATTGTGTATGGTACGTTGAGTATATTAATGGTTATTGTGTACGTGATCATACCAATATTTTCTTTGTGTTGCTTAGTGAGATTTGAGAGTATTGGAAGAAAAATGGATGATGAATATGGTAAGCTTAGGATATGACAGGTTTTATGATAGTCACATACATGTACCTTGATATTGTGTTTGGCAAATTATAAATGTTGTTAAGAAAATAAAGTTTGGGAAATTTATAATAGTACTTTGTCATTGTCCCACCGTGATCCAACCCTTGCAAGGTTTTTGCAACTCATCTATATTTCATAATATTTTTATGCAGTGGATGACAGCAGCTAGACGGATCGTCCATTATGAAATGCCTACACCTTTGGATTAATTTATTCTCCAAATATAACATGTAAGAACTCTTCTTTCCATCACAAGCGGTAATGAACCATGAAACCAGCTCTGCGGAAACCCGATCGATTGAGACCAACAGCGAGATAGACGATACTTCGTCAAGTATCTCTCATAACAGTGAGGCGGATGAGTTTATGCGGACATATTCCTCTAGTGGAGATGAAGCGGCAATGCAGGAGGTAAACCTTATTAATGTGATGTACTCAACATCTCAGAGCTGGGGGCGTCGGGTTCTAATGCCCCACCACAATATAGGTCTACGGGGAAACCAATATATTCAAGCGGTGTTGAATGGAAACCCGGCGAGTTGCAAAGAGATGTTTCGAATGGAAGTACCTGCATTCCGGTATATATGCGACCTGCTACGGGGGTCATTAATTATGGACCCTACAGAGAGGGTCTCAGTGGAGGAATCAGTAGGCATTTTTTGCCTACTCGTTGGCCATGCACAGGGCCAACGCATCGTAGGGGACCGTTTCCAACATTCTAGCGAAACTATTAACCGACACGTTGTGACGGTGATGCGCTCGCTACATGAGCTAGGCCGGACCGTGATTAGGCCGACACACACTCATGGGGTCCATCCTTACATTGCGGGAAACCATCATAATTACTGTTCACACAGTTTAATACTGTTTATATTTATAGTCACTTTTAAGTTAAAATGAGATATATATCTATATATATATATTTTTTTTTAGAAATAACAAGGTTTATTGATTTGAAAGTCCTAAGAGTACTTTTTGATCATAAAGAGAACCACAAATTTTCAACAGAAAAATTAAATGGCAGAAATGTCTTAAGTCAAAATTGTTTAATTTAGGCGCATTTATGGCAACAAGATAATTAAGGGAAATGATGAGTTCCATCATGGTTTTTTTTTTTTGAAGAAAAACTTTATTTTCAAATTTTTTAAAAAAAATTGTTTAATTTAGGCGCATTTATTCTCAAGTTACATAATCTAATTTAGAAGAAAAAATTTAAAATTTAAATCTTACAAATCAAAACTTACCATTTAAGTGATCATATGTATAATATGATCAATCCACACATCGATTTAAGAATATAATAACTGATTTGAAAAATAAGTATTTTAAAATTGTCAAGAAGTATATATATATATATATATATATATATATATACATAAATTATAATCAAAATAAAAGTTAAAAATTTATCAATCACAAAAATAACCTATTGTAGTGGTCCATTTAGAAAAGTCTATATGCACAAAGGGCTAAGGACGAATATATATGAAAAATATATAAACTAATTAAACTAAAAATATGTATAAACTAGAAGATGTGTAATATTGGCTGGCCTTGAATATAGAGAAAAGATAATTGCAGTCATGAGTGCGCAAACGCCATACAATCACTTTGAAAAATAATAAATAAATACATGACTTACATGAAAAGAAATTAATTTTTTAATAGTAGAGCATGTTATTTTTTAAAACAACTGTACGACATTTGCACATTCCAGAATTATATATAGCATTACTCTTAAATATAGTAACAAAATCATTCCAACCCAATTTCTTAATGCATCCAATTTTCGTTTACGCAATACAAGATTTTGAAAATCTTTCATAAAATAGAAAAAACTTACGATTTAATTATCTACCCCCTAAAACCTGAAACGAAAAAGGACACTCGATCTCTTCCTTCTATCGTGTGGCTCCAAGTTCCAACAATCCCGAATCTGTTTCCATTGGGAGAAATGATTAGTCCACAATTTGCTTTTACAATTGTATACTAGATGAAGAATAGGTTTGTAAATAAACTTATTTTTAATGAAGTGGCCGACATGCTTGTATTGATTAATTGTGAAATGAATTCTAAAAGAGTTGTACTACTTCTTTCATTACCGCTCATTTGTTCTTATATATTCCAAATGCACCCATGCTTTTTTTTTGTTTACTTAATTGTTAAGAAAATGATTATTAATAAATTTTTATAATTTCTTAAATATTTAAAAAATATGTGAAAGAAAAAAAAAATTAAATTGTTATGATTGGTCCAAACTATCGGTACCTTTTATCGATATCGATAGCAAGACTTACGCACAAAACTCTCTCTTTAAAGCACACAAGACTCTCTTTTAGTACTACGGCTGACAACGAAAGCCCCGAACCCCCAACTAGACTATATCATCAAACACACACGTTACAGACTTCCAACTATCACACGATTGAACACTAAACAGTCATAAATTACTTTTTGTGATGCCATTAGACGGCCAAAAAAAAAACAAAAACAAAAACAAAACTCCGTCACACGGATATGCCAATGATCCATACGATCCAACAGGCAATATATTCTTCTATTTTAAGTTAAAGTTGTTAAGTGCAAAATACATAGAATATATATGAAAGTAAAAGATAATTAATAGAGTAAAAAATATTAGAATGAAAAATATTAAAATGGTTAAGAAAACACGAAAGAAGAAAATGGGGATGTAGATGAATTAATAGAGTACGTATGTATAATTTTATGTTAATGCCTTGACGTATATGCACTCTTCAGTGAAAATGACTACTGGAGGGGTACTGTTTCTCCTACTGCAGTTTTGGTTTCTAATCCATACACGCATGATATTAATTCTCTATATATAAGTCTAGAACATATCATATACGTACGTTAATAGTTTTGAATTACGACGGGGCAGACAATGACTTCAACCTCATCTTTGATGATGGTGGGTATTAATATATTATATGTTTCATGGATTCGCATGCGTGTGTATATATATAATATATATATATATATATATATATAAATGTTCTTTTATCTCTCATGGTTTTTAAGATTCCGTACGTGAATATAAGCCACGTAACTTAATTAGGTTGAATCATTATAACATAATTATTTTTTAGTGACGGTTTGAAAATTGAGACCATCCCAAACCGCCACTAAAAGGCATTTTTTGTGACGGTTTTTGAAACCGTCACTAAAGACAGATGAATTTTTATTTTATTTTATTTTATTTTATGTTTGAACAAAGAGCAAATTTACATTTGAATGTCACATATACGTTCGAATACTGTGGCTACTTACGTGTGAGCGTGAAATGTTTTGGCGCCAATGTTTGAATGTTAGCAAGTAACGTTCGAACGTTAATTGTAAATTTAAATTAAATATGACTCTAATTTAAAAATTATGTAGTTTTTATGGTGCATTATTTGCGAACAAGTCTAAAAAATTGTAATATATATTTATATACACACAATTTGTAAAATATAAATATATATTTATATATACATGTATAAATATTTATATATTTATGTTCATATATATTTGGAGTGCAATGATTTAGTATTAAGGTTGGAAAATCTAACATTAAAAAAGATTGAGAATTGAAATTAAAAAACAATAGATATATTAAATAATATTATTCCTTACATATATTAAAAGAAAAATATAAAATACGATAGAATTTCGTAAACAACACTCAGACGAACACGTTGTTCATGAAATTCATACTCCGTATCTCCTCAATCAAACTATCAACCTTCTTGTTGAGGATACCTACACGATGGGCTATCTCGATGACAGACTTCTCTACAACCACAATTTGTCGATCGATATGTGCAGTCAACTGTGAGATCACCGCATTAACCCAAGCAGGCCGTGCATCTCCCGTATATATACTTGTCGGCTGCTGACTACTACCCATACTAGGCCTGGGCTGAGTCGGAGGAGCTAGATCCACTACAGGGGGTGGCTGACGTTGACGATACCCCCTCGCCTGTCTAATGCTACGTCGATGCATGCTCATGTCGAGGGGGTTTGTCTGATCTGTGACTCGCTCCTTCGGTTGGAGTGGCACTCTCCGAGCAAGTAATAGCCTGCTGATGATGACGTCGTATGGGAGGTTGTCTGTGAAAACGATGCTCGTCTCGTAATAGATCCTCTCAAAGATGCGCAATGGCAAATCGATGAGATTTTCACGTGCCACTCATATAAAAAACTATGCCCGAGTCTAACTAAATGTGGTCTTATGTGCCACATGATCTAGGTTTGTTGCAACAATAAGTTGCAAAATGTGAAAGAAAGGTAACATATGTATTTGGTTGAATGAGTTTTTCCTCTCGATCTGTGTGCGGTCTCTCCTGGTGAGGATGTAGAAGTCCTCGTCTTGATCATCATCTCGAGCCTCACGGTCAATACCCTCATCCTCTGACCGGTCTGCATCTCTAGCATTATCTACTAGCCAGTTGGGCCAATAGATGATGCAGAAGTGCCTACATCTGCATCGAATGTGCCATGTATAGATGTAGATGTGTGAACGATGACTGTCTTGCCAGTCTGAGAGTCAACTGTAGTCGATGTCTCAACTACTCAACGAATCCCGAGTAGCTCGGCGATCACATCTGGTGAAATCTCAAACGAAACACCGCGTATAGTTACGGTGTGAGAGGATGCGTCTTGAGACATGAAGCACATCCCCAAATAGAACTCCCGAACCATTGAGAGCTATACTTTACCCCTCAATGTGCATATATTTCCCTAATCTCTACTGATGAACATGTCTCTGAAGTTCGTCTGCTTCCATCTGAGCTCGTCGAACTCATTAAGCAGGCATTTCACTCCACCATAACAGTACGAGCCCCGATCCGAGTGGTGTCCTCAATGGCTCATTTCCTCCCTTATTTCCTAGTATGCAAAGGATGAGCCATATCCTGAAAATAAAAATGAAAAAAAAATTATTAGTACTATTGATGCATTTTTTGTATTAATTTTAAACTATTTTGCATTAACGTTCGAACATAATATAACTTGATGTTCGCACGTTTTATCTAAAGAAAGATGCACATTCTTTAGATAAAAAATATAATAATGTTCGAACATAATATAACATACATGTTCGAACGTTAAGGGCATAACGTATAAGAATTTTGAAATGTGTTGCGTTCGAACATTATGCCTTTCAGTTCAACTGTATGTTTTTTTACGTTTGAACGTAAAATATTGACTTCTGCAACGTGGAAAGCAAAACGGTGGATAAATTAAAAGGTTGTACGTTTGAACGTTAACATTAAACGTTCAAACGTAAATGCATTGAAAAGTAATGTTCGAATGTACAAAATATACGTTTGAACGTGGAAGGCATAACGGTTATCTAATTGAAACGTCGTACATTCGAACATTCTATCAAAACGTTCAAACGTTTCGATACAGAATGGCTAAGTCGACTTAACCATTAACAAAAATCACGTACCACAGTTCTAAGTGGCCAAATGCCACCATAGAAATGATGTATACATTTAAAGAAATTTTTTTATGGTAACCATTTGGCCAATGACAACCCGTGGTGGCTGGAAAATGAAGTTGAATCCGGTCACTACTAATGTTCGGTTTATACAAAATCCTACTAAATCTTAAAAAAAAAAAACATGTACGAGGACAAAAGAGGGATGCGTACCTTTTTGTGACGGTTGTGGTAGAGTTTGACGGCAGAGGCGACGATTTGAGAATGACGTTTCCCGTTTCGGTTTTGGGCTTATATATACGAAACGTTCGAACGTCATTCTAAGTAACGTTCGAACGTTTGGCGATTTAATTCTCAAAAGTATATTAATAATATATTTTATTATTAATATATGTTATATATTATAATGTATACTATAATATATCCCGAACGTAATCTAATATTATATTATAATATATATACTATATACTAGTATATATATATATATATATATAGTATATAGTATATATATATAGTGTATTATATATATATATATAATATTTTATATACTATACTGTATATATAGTATTATATATAGACTATATATAACGATATCTACTATATATAGTATATTGTTGTTGTTAGTATAGATATACTATATAGGAATGCTATTAGTCTATAACATATAATATTAAGCTAATACTATACTAATATATTATATGGTATAATGTTATAATATATAACATAATATATTAAGTATTATATATATTATAGTCTAATATAATAATAACAATATATAATAATTCTAATTCATTAAAATGTCTAAATTATAATTTAAGGCTTGAATTAGAAAATTTGATGAATAATATAAAATATCTTAAGTGAAAACAACAATTAATGAGACAAGACAACACATTAATGATGTCTAAATATCATATATATCAAAGTAGATAAGTGGCAATAGAGGAATGAGAAGCTGATTGTAACTTCCTAAGAAGCAATTGTCTTTTTGTATCATATATAATGATGTCTAAGTATCATATATACAAATACTATACACTAATACTACATATATAATGGAAAAACAATTCACAGTATAATTAAATTCATGTATAAATTTATAACAAGACATACAATCATTTTTATAATCTTTTTGTAGACCATATTTTATTGACTATAAGTTAGAATATTACTAACAACATTAACATATATATTTTTTCGTTGTTTTGTTAAAAATGTAAAAATTAACTCCCAATAATTGATAGTAGATTTTAAGAATATTTTATATTCTTAATAAGTTGTCTAAATTAACATTACATCAAACACATCAAGCGATTTAGCATAAATATGATATTATTATTATATTTATAAAGCCTAGTATTGCTATTTTTATTAATTATGTCATTTTTGCCATTAGCAAGCCCTAATTCTCAGTTAGCTGTCTAATATTAATATTAGTATTACTATATTAATATTAATAGTAATTACATAATATATAATACTAATATATAATATTACTATATAATATAGTAATTAAATTCACAGTATAATTAAATTCATGTATGCATTTATAATAAGACATACAATCATTCTTATAATATTTTCGTAGACCATATTTTATTGACTATAAGTTAGAATATTACTAACAACATTAACATATATTAGTATTGCATATGGTCGGTTATATTGCTTGTTTTACATGCTTTCATGCATATGACTGGTTATACTGCATATTATTATTATTATTATTATTATTATTATTATTATTAAGCTATTATTAGTAGTTACTTATTACTTGGGATTTACGTCTTTGGTATAAGAGCTACTGGCGATTGTTTTGTTATATTATTGTTATAGGTTTTATTGGCCAACTTTTCAAATGTCGCCTTTCAATTGTTATATCACATATTATTGTTATAAGTATCAGAGCTAAAAGGCTGGTGGGATCGTTACCTTTCAAATGTCGCCTTTTCTTCTCAAGATTACTCACCCTGACATCTACCTCTCATAATCCTGAAAATGAACATTTTTCTCCAACATATTCACAAGTGATTGGAGATGATGTCCAAATATACACCTTGAGTAAATAAAAATTTAAAATTAACAAAAAATATCTCAAACAAGATTATATGAAAGAAGCAAATAGTCACAAAATGTTAGTATTTTTCTCAACTTTTCAAAAATAAAATGAGATTATATTCAAGAGAAATATTATGAGTATCTAGAAAAAATACATATATATAACTATTATATTAATAAATACTAACTACGGAATAACGTCATACATTCACGTTCGAACGTACACTATTTACATTCAAACGTTAAAAAAATGCGAGAATTTTCCCGCTCAATTTCCTCAGATATGTGATGATCTTTCCATATTTGAACGTTCCAATTTAACATGCGAACATGAATTGAGATATATAAGAGAAAATCGATTTACATTTGAACGTTAAATTATAATACATTCGAGCACGAGAAGAAAAATGCGAGAAATTTTCGGCTCGATTTCCTCACCTCTGTGATGATCTGAACGTTCAAACGTTAATCAATGAAATTTGTTGGGAAATTTATAAACGTTAGAACATTAAATTTCCGTACGTTCGAACATGAAAATAAAAGTGAGGAAATTTCCTGCTCGATTTAGGCTCTGTCATAGGAAGATACATTCGAACATATTTAACGTCCGAACGTTATCTGCCAAAAATTTAGCTGAAATTTTTTAACGTTCGAACGTACAACTTAAACGTTCAAACGTTCCATCTAATAATTTAGTTTTTGCATGAATACACGCATGGGAGGAAGTAGACTCATTTATGCTGCTTCTCCCTTGTGCGAAAATAATCGAGAGAGAGAGACGATGATAAAGGATCGTGGGTTAGAGAGAGAGAGGGTTAGAGTGAGAGAGAGTTGAGTGAGAGAGGGTTGTGGGTTAGAGAGAGAGTTAGAGTGAGAGAGAGCTGAGTGAGAGAGGATTAATATTTTGGAACTCTAGCTCCATTGATTTTGGTAAGGAAAAACTCTTTTTATTTTTTATTTTTTTGAATTTTATGATATTTGTTTTGTGTTTTTTTTTTTAATATATATGTCTCTAACAAGTTAGTGTTATATGTTTTTGAAAGATTGATTGTTTTGGCAAGTTGAAAACTTTTGATTTATAAGAGGATATTGTGAGTGTTAGGTATATTTCTAAACTTTAGTAATATGTTTATACATTTTGTTGTGATTTTATTGTGGATAATGATGAATATGAGATGTGTATACATTTTTTGCTGATAAAGGAGTTATACATCAACTTAGTTGTGTATATACTCATCAACAAAATGCTATTATTGAAAGAAAGCCTCAACACATATTAAATGTTGCTCGAGCTCTTATATTTCAATCTCATATTCCTTTAAATTTTTGGAGTGATTGTGTTTTAACTGCTGTTGATCTCATAAACAGAATACCAACTCCTATTCTTTCAAATAAATCATCATATGAGGTGTTATTTTTTGTTAAACCTCAATATAATCATCTTAAACTTTTTTGTTGCCTTTGTTATGCATCAATTCTTGGTGGTTCTTCAACCAAATTTTCTCCTCGAGCTCAAGCTTGTATATTTCTTGGATATACAATTGGCATAAAAGGGTATAAACTGTATAATCTTCATACTCACAAGATATTGATTTCAAGAGATGTTATCTTTCATAAGACCATTTTTTCCTTTCAAATTTGATTTTATAACTCAATTAGATTTTGCTTCTATTTTTTATCCTGTTTTACCAGCCCCTTTATCAGACACTGTTCTTAGTCCTTCTCAGTCTAATATTCCCACCAATCCAGAAAATGATTCTGTTTCTATTCCTACCTGAAAATCTACAAGAAATAGAATACCACCTGATTACTTGCAACATTACCATTGTTCCTTGATCTCAAAGAATGAAGTTACTCCTTCTCCTCTAGTTGATGGTTCTTCAGCAGTAGGTACTGTATATCCTATTTCTTCATACCCATCATATTCCAAATTCTCCAATTCTTACAAACACTTTTGTTCTTCTGTTGATTCTCTGTATGAACCTAAATTTTTCCATCAAGCCATAAAACATCATCATTGGAGGGATGCAATGACAGCTGAAATCAATGCTCTTGAAGCTAATAATACTTGAGTTTTAACTGATTTACCTTCTGGCAAGCGGTTAATTGGTTGTAAATTGGTGTATAAGTGCAAGTTGAAATCGGATGGCACTTTAAAGAGATATAAGGCTCATTTAGTTGCCAAGGGTTATACTCAACATGAGGGCCTTGATTATTTTGATATTTTTTCTCCTATTGCAAAGCTTATTATTGTTCATTGTTTTCTTGATTTTGTTGTAATTCACAACTGGGAATTACATCAACTAGATGTAAACAATGGTTTTCTTCGTGGGGAATTGGATGAAGAAGTTTATATGAAACTGTCACCTGGTTTTGAAAAACCAGGAGACTCTCGGGTATGCAAGTTGCTTAAGTCCTTATATGGTTTAAAACAAACTTTTCATCAATGGTTCTCCAAGTTCTCTTCCACTTTGATTACCTATGGTTTTATTCAGTCTAAATCTGATTATTCCTTGTTTATAAAGAATTCTAGTGATTCTTTTATGGCAATGGTGGTGTATGTTGATGATATTGTCATTGCATCTAATACTTCTACATTTGTTTCTGATCTTAAGGCATTTCTTCATTTGTATTTTAAGCTTAAAGATTTTGGCAATTTGAGGTATTTTTTGGGTCTTGAGGTGGCAAGATCTACCAAAGGTATTTCTTTTTCTCAGAGAATATATGTACTAGAGATTGTTATTAATTCTGGTCATTTTGCTGGTAAGCCAGCTACTTTTCCAATGGATCAAAATTTACGGTTATCCAAAACTGATTCTTCGGGCCCTTTACTTGATGATCCAACATCTTATAGAAGGTTGATTGGTAGACTTCTTTATTTGATACTCACTAGGCCTGACATTTATTATTCTGTGAATACTTTGAGTCAGTTTTTGGATCACCCTTGCCAATCTCATCATGATGCTGCTCTCAAAGTTGTAAGATATGTTAAGGCTACTGCTGGTTAATGGCTGTTTTTTCCAAGTTCATCATCTCTGCAGCTGAAAGGTTTTTGTGATTCAGACTGGGCCATATGTCTTGATTCTAGACGATCCGTCACCGGTTTCTGCATTTTCCTTGGTGATTCACTGATCTCATGAAAGTCCAAGAAACAAGTGATTGTTTCCAAATCTTCTGCTGAAGCTGCGTATCGCTTAATGGCTTCTGCTTGTTGTGAAATAAAATGGCTCACTGCTTTACTTGTTGATTTTAGAATTATTTTTTCCTCTCCATCTGTGTTGTATTGTGATAGTGAAGCAGCACTACACATATTGTTGCTAATCCTGTTTTTTATAAAAGAACTAAACATATTGAGATAAATTGTCATTTAGTTAGGGACTTTATTCAAGATGACACCGTAATTATTTTACATGTTTCTTCTAAACTTCAATTAGATGATTTTTTCACTAAGCCTTTAGGAACAGATAGATTTCATAGTCTTCTCTCCAAGTTGAGTGTTATCAATTTACATACTCCAGCTTGAGAGGGCCTATTAGTGCATTAAAGTTATTTTTAATCACTTGTATGCACGTGCACTTTAGTTAGTGTGTTACTCACTTTTGTACTATATATCGTTTTTACTTTTCTGATGAAGTACAATGAAGTGTTCCAGATTCTTCCATTTCGTTATCTAACTCTCTATTTCTCATCAATGATATGAGATGAATTGAGATTAAAGTTAAAAAGTTAAAGAAAATATTGTTAGAAAATATTTTTTTAATATTATTTTTATTTTGGAATTCGAAAAAATTGAATTGTTTATTTTATTTTATATAGAAATTTAAAAAAATTATAATGATGAAATATGATGAATTGAGATAAACTGTAAAAACAAACTAGATAAGTATCCATAGTGAGCAATGGGCATTCTATGGAGATGCGATAGAGATAATTAACATCAGAAAGGACGAAATATGTCGGGAGCTACAGGCACAACAATGGCAAAAGTCGGAACAAATGTAGTCCATGATGGCTCAACAGTTAAGGTCTCCAGTCTCTCATAATTGATTGAATTAACAATTTTTTGTTTATTTATTTTTACTAAATTTGGACAATTAATTTCTATTTATCATCCTGTTTTATTTTTAATGTTATAGATTTAGTTTAAATGATCTAATGAAAAAAAAGAGTAATTTACTCATTATCCCAATTTTCATCATTATCTCATCATTTTATGTTGTGATATTAGATGATTAGAGACTATTTATTATATTTTATTTGTAAACTTATCATTTAATGCTACATCATGAAATGATAAAAAGATAATGAAAAAATAGATGATGAATAATGTTCAAACTTGCGTACGAGGTAAATTAAACCATTGTAATGATCACTAATATTTTTAATATTGTACTCTTTTGTATGCTTTCAATAATTAGACCAAAGAGCCTTTAAACTATATAAAACACGAAGGATTCATGTCACCAATGAGTTACAAGATCAGTATGCTAAAGAGATTGCCATTGGACTTCTAACAATATGTTTCCCGTCAGCCCATGAATACCACCCAAAAGCATACTCATCCTTGTCAACCTTGCTCAGCATCTCTCTTCTTACTTTCACCGTGATGGTGAAACTCTTCTTCTGGCCAACATCATCGAACGACAAAACATTTGGGGAGACTTTTATCGAGAATCCCAAGGGCGGTTTAGCCGTAAATGAATATACACTTTTGCTGTCACCAACGTTCGTGACTGTCCGCTGAACAGTGATCGTGTCATTGAGTTTGGGGATTGCTATGGATGGATAGTTGAGGTTGATTGCTTTTGGTGCTGCTTTTGGACACTTGAATGTTGGATCGAATTTGCTGATTGACCCGATGGTGCTGCACAAGTAGAGAAGGTAGTCGGTATGTGAGGCATCGTACACTAGGCCAGGGTCTGCAGCCATGGTGGGGCGTAAGTGTCCAGAGCCATATGCAAAGGGAGTTGCAGTTTTGCCAGAGTTGTCAGTCAATGGGGAACCCATGTTGTTTGTTAATCCAGCTGCAGGGTAGAGAGATGTTGAAGTTTTAAGGCATGTTGGCCATACCATATATTGATCATGTTACAACTTCAGAGATTTTGCTCAAGAGTAGTTGAGAGATAGATACATAAATTGAAACTCATAATATGCGATCATCTATCTCTTTAGATCCTAGGATCCGGACAGGAACGCTAAGAGATCTAAATCCTTCATAAATACTAATTATGTACTTTTAGCTTGAGCTTAAGTCGGGAGAAACTGAAAGCAAATAAAAAGATTTTCTTAGTTAGAAATGAAAAGGGTATCAACATTTCACTTTACCTAGCTCGAAATGAATTGTAGTTACAAATTATTGAGTACCTGTGGTCATAAGGGCAGATCTTATTGCAGCACTGCTCCAGGTAGGATGTATGGCTTTAAGAAGTGCAGCTGCAGCAGACACATGGGGGCATGACATTGAAGTACCGGAGAAAATATTGTACTTAACAATTCTGTTATCTTGATGTGACAACTTTGTAGGAGGATCAGCCTCGCTCCATGCTGCCAGTATATTCAGCCCTGGAGCTGTAATGTCAGGCTGCATGCAGAGTAGTAAACCGAACAATATATATTATTGCATTACAATATATATGATTAATTTTGGAGTTATTTATAAATGAAAAACTATGTATGATCTAATCAATTTAGTAATTTTCATTTACAGTTAGTACTTATTAGTGCAGTCTATTGATTTTCCCAACATGTTTTTTTAGGTTTTTTCTGCTATTTTTTTTTTTAAATTCTTATCCAGTGAAATTTTAAAGGTTACTGAATTTTAGAGGAATTTAAAAGGTCATATCATCTTGATTCTAGTCGATCAATGCTGAAATAAACCAAAGTTTGTGAGGTTTTTGCTGTAAAATAATTCAAGGCATGTCTACACGACTAGTTTAAAGTTAAAACATGTTTTTTGTTCATGCATGTTTGAGGGGTAGTGTAAATGCTGTTTCTCCCATGCTGGTTAAATTCATATGGCCAGAAAAAAAAAAAAAAAAAAGATGAAATAGAGTTGCAAAATGTCTACCTTGAGAATATAAGGGTCAATAACATTAGGACCTCTGCTAGAGAAGGAAGCCATGAATGGTGCTGGCTTGGTACCTATCACTGTCTTTGCTGGTATGATAGTCGCCATTGGATTCTTGCTGGAATTGATGTAATCAACAATTCTAACTGCATCATCATAGCTCACTGCAGAGGCAGGAAGCACGTGTGCATCACATGATAACTCAGCTCCATTCGCCTTACTATTTCCAAGGATAAAACCAAAACCACCTGCCATCTTAACTTCCATGCCTTTTCCAGCCCTGGACCCAAGACCTCTCATGCACAACACTATCTTTCCCCTTACCTTCTCAGGTGAAAGAGAGCCAGGGAGACATTGCCTGCAACAATATTTGGTATTACGAATGCAGGGTGTGCTAATCAAGATCATGTTTGTATTCCCAGAAAGAAAATGAATCAAAGGTTGAGAAAAAAATTACCCAAGAGCTTCTTTTGACACATTTGGATTAACTACATCTGCCGCGTATACTAATGGGTATAACTTGTTCTCCAGCTTAGATGGAGTCACAGTTTGTCCCTAGCAATGATTTGAAAAAAAAAAAAAAAAAAATGGTGAAAGCCCTTCCAACAACAATACATAACTAATCCCATGCCCGATTAGAATTTTAGTAGCACACTTTTTCTTTAGTTTCTCGAGAAAATATACATAACTTAATGTAAAACTATTTACCTCAATTCTGAGACCATTTCCCAGCACGACAGGAGCGATAAACTGACGGTCAACACTACTAGCACCAACGGTGATGATCCATGGAGCTGGATTTGATAAAGTTGAAGGTGCAGGGCCTTGGTTCCCAGCACTACATGCAACAACAATGTTTTTCTTCGTAGCATGGAGTGCTCCAATTGCAATATAATCCTCCGTATATTTAAAAGGTTGTTTAGTCCCGATGGAAACGCTTAGAACGTTAACACCATCCCCAATGGCATCGTCAATGGCCGCTAACATGTCTTCCGCAAAGCATGTGTTCCCGTCTACTTTCGACTGGCCGGGTATTGGCCAGCACACTTTGTATATGGCTAGCCGTACGAGTGGTGCTCCACCGGTGGCAATACCGTGAGCAAAGCCACCAATGGCCGAGACATTGAGGACCCTTCGGCCGCCAACTGTCGAGGCAGTGTGTGTTCCATGACCATCCTTGTCACGAGGTGATCGGTAATCCTCAGTGGTGTTTAGAGGGCCCAGGTGTGCCTCATAAGACTTGAGGTAGTACCTTGCTCCAATGAGCTTCCTGAAAACATGAGATTAATTTAGTTGTGGAAAAGAAACTAATAAAATCTATTTTTGTTCGTCCTTACTATACATAGGTGTAGACAATCTCATCATGATTTTGTGTTTTGGTTAGAAAATGATAAGAAATCTTGATCCTTGGAGATTATATTATAGCATCGCTAAATGAAAGAATCTATGGTACTAGTGATACTTCATTAGACAGTTTCTCTCTGAATTCTCTATCTCAGTAGGGCTGATCAAAGTGATTAACTTCTTTATGGATGCCTTAATGTCGTTGATTTCCTCTATAATTTCCTTAATGTCGTTGATTTCCTCTATAATTTGAAGGGGTGCAATAATTCATGTGATCACTTAGATTGACCCAACAGACGTAGACAAAATGAAAAGAAACAGGATAGGATACTTTGAAATGCATGGGGCACTGGAGCTAGCACTGATTGGGGAGCTGATCACAAGATGGGGGGAATGCATGACAAAGAAGCCAAAAATAATTGAATCAATTTGATCGAAATGGACAAAGGTAAAACGACACATTATAGGACAATGTGTGGCCCTCATGGGATGTTGTCATGTGAGTATTTTTGTCCCGGAATGCAACTTTATCTTTCTTTCTCTTTATCTTTTTTCTTTTTTCTTTTTCCCCCAAAATGAGGTCCTTGGGTTATAAGCTTAATAATTTTCTTTTCTGGGATGGATTGAGAACAAATTGATTATATTCTAGCTTTAGTCAAAATGTTCCTCGTGCAAGAATTGAATGTATAGCCATCTGAAAACGACACGATCGTTTTATAGAAAGCCTACTGCAATTGATGATCATCAATTTAATGATGAAAATATTCACTACGACTTTGATTAAGAAAGCCACAGATGGGTCATCCAGTACAATAATTAAGAATTCCAATATTCAACGATTCCTATGGTGGGACAAGGACCCGCATGCAAGGCCTCTTAGCAGTATATATATAATCACTAAAGATATAACAAATGTTGTGTCGTTTTGCAAGCAAAGCTCATCATGTGCAGAACTGCTGCATATATGGTAGCCCAAGATATTTTTGGTTCAAATATTGCAGGATCTTCTCAAGTTCCCAAGACCGTTGGTGGGTATTCGGGACAAAATTAAATTCACCATTCCTCATGTGGCTTTAATATTGCTAATTAAACAAACTCATACATAGATCTTAATTTAAAGTTGGTCAAATATATCTATATCGAGAGAGAGAGAGAGAGAGAGAGAAGGAATGCAGAACAAAAAGCAACAGTATGCATGTCACAGAAATAAAGAAAGCAAGCTCACCTATTACAATGGGAGGAGTTGAAAGCAACTCCAGTCTGGCAGATTCCCTTCCATGATTTTGGGATCGGTCCCATTCCTTTATCACTGAAGCTGTTTGATTCTGGCCACACACCTGATTAGAACAACAGTATTCTTGATCACATGCAATCCTATTGTCTTCATCCGCACGAAATTGTATCATTTACACTCGTAGATACATGTAGTTGCTAAATTGCAAACATGTCAAACAGTCATAGGGCCAAAAACTATTTCAAGTTTGTATTGAAATTGTTACCACTATCAAGGACCCCAACTATGACATCTTTGCCGTATCTGGCCTTGGACAGTAAGTCTTCTCCCTTCCACGCGTGCTGCTTTTGATGTCCCCCTTCCTCTTGTAATCCTATGAAATCCCATGATCTTGTGGTGTGCAATGAATACTTTCTTGGGTGGCTCCAAGACACCGATACCACTTCCTCCAGTTCTGTTCAAAACCATTCTTTTTATATTCTGCAGAGAGAGATCTAGAGAGAGAGAGAGAGGAAACAAATCCATTTGAGGCCGGTTTTGTTTACCGGATAGCTTTGAGGCCTCTTCTGTTGAGAGTAGTGCAGCAAAACCATTGATGCTATGCTTGTAACTGTAAAGTAGAGAAGCTCTGGCTTCTTCCTCGGTCTTTTTCACAGAGAGCAGATATGAATGATGAGAGTCTTCAATCTCATGAAATGCTTTTTCTCCACTGTGCTGTCCAATGTTCACCATGTAAACCTGTGGTGCCCCCCCGCCCCCAACCACAAAAAGAAAAGGAACCAAAGAACAGAATTAGTAACAAATCTTTCTGCAGAATAAATCCTAATAGAAAACAGTAACAACAATACTGTCAAATGCACCGAGAATTCAAATTCTTTTAAGAAAAGAAGACAGACCTGTTTATCTGCACATGAGACTAAGATCAGAGGGAGGAGTAGGAGGATAGAGATGAGAGAGATTCTCGTCATTGCAACTCAGATATTGCCAATGACAATGGAATATAACATTGAGAAATCATAAAGAGGTATTTATATTCGTTTAGAGAAATCTTCCAAATCAATCACAATTGTACCTCTTTTATAGAATAGGGAGGCAATCCGATAAGTAAAAAGTTTTGCTACCTACACGACTTGGTCACATGAGTATAGTCTATAGAAATTGAGCAAAACATAATTATTATTTTTTAAACATCTATCTATATCAAATTATAAAAAGCTAACCCTATTCCATCACATCTTGGTACATAACTAATATATATAGTTTCTTGACATAAAATAAGAAACTGGCCAATATCTCGGGAGGAGATCTCATATAAAGTAGGGATGACAATTCATGTTCGCGGGTCATACTTACGCTATATTAAAATATGGATGCATGACTATATAGCTCAATACAAATTTGATTCAGTACTCAATTCAACTAAATGGATCAAATACCTCAACCTTGACATGGATAAATGACTCATGTTGTATAAACCAATTAATTATGTTGGATCGACTCTAATATGAGTTGTATCAACTCTTCTAACTATGTTTAACATAAATGGGTAGAATTGATCTACATAATATTGATCTGACTTGAGTAATACAATTACATAAAGTATAAATCATATCAGTTATTTGTACTTGCAATTTAATTGATGATAGAATCGATATCTATAAGTACTGTAATTAATAAGTGTATCCAAATCCAACTATTAAGCAATTATTTAATCATCCAAACAAAATAAAACTACATTCTAATAAAATTCATCTACATAAACAGATATATAACACAAAAATTAGATTTATTCCATATATAATTAAAAGCTGATAAATTTGGTAGGTTTGGGTAATGAGATAAGATGAGAAATTCTCAAAACTTTCATAATTTCCTTCTCAAGCATCACTCACATACAAAATACATTTCAATTTCAAAATTTGAACTTTTTCATCTATTTATTATCTAATCATTACAACTTTTACAAACTGCAAAACAAAATACAAAAAACAATACAAAGTTTTCAAACTTCAAAATAAAAATAGTATTAAAATACTTTTTTAACTTTATAATATTTTAATTCAATTTTTTTCTCTCATTTTCCAAAACTCAAATAAAAAATCTTAACTCATACTATTTCACTACTATTCACAAAGAATCATCTATTGTTACTTATTAATATGGTCTTAGATGGGTTATTTTGTAATGAATAAAATGTAATGTAGTCCAACATTGCGTTCTTTTACAAACAAATCCAAACAAAAACCAAAATAAAGTTACAAATCAAACCAAACAAACTAACAGATAAAAAAAAATCACACAAATCAAATAGAAAATCAAAACAACTTACAAAATTACAGATCATACCAAAGAAATATTAAACAAAACATAGTAATCTCATAGATGGTCTGTTCACAGATTTGAAGATCTGTGTTCATACCATTTATGCACAGATTCACGGGTTACAACCGCAGTCATGGGTCATACAGATCTATGCACATATATTTAGAGATATGTGGGGAGATCTATATGGCCCATGTTTGCCATGGTTGTGGTCGTGGTCGTGGGTCCATAAAAGCACAGACCTATCACGACATCACCCATGGTAGTAGCCGCCAACCACAGAAGTTAGAACTCCCGGCCATGGGTTTTTAATGCTAGCCATGACCCACCCACGACAATGGAGAGAAGTTCTTTGCCGGCTTAAAAGAGGAGAAGAAGAGAAAGGAGAGAAAAGAGAGGCTAGGATGGTGGCCACTGACAGTTTGGCATTGAGGCATGAAAGCTTGAAATGAAACGAGAGAAGAGAACACAAGGGAAGAGGGAACATGGCTAGGAAGAGGGAATGAGAGAAAAAATCATAGTCTTAAATTCTGTTCTGTTCAAGCAAGAATTTTTCGTTCCGATGTAATATGTGGTACACTATACCTCCTTGTTTCATTTCGCTCCAAAGTCCGGCACGTTCTGGCCAGTTCGGTCAAATTTTGGCCGGAATTGGCATTTTTGTCCCTATTCCATTTCAGACTATTTTTGTAATTTTCTTGTGCTTGAATAACATTTTTATAAGTTTTTAATCCAGAAGGTATTTAATTAATTATATAATATAAAATGTATTTATATAATTTTAATTTTTTTGTAACTTTAAATATGTCCCCTCATTCTCTTTTTTTTTTTTTTTTTTAAATATCATTATTTTTATTAACTTCTCTATTCTTTTATTTTTTTTCTTTGTTTTTATGTCTCAACTCAAGTTTGTATTTTTTCAATGTATATTCATTTTATAAATCTTCAATTCTTTCATATATATATATATATATATACACACATACATATACATGATACACACTTACATATATATATATATGTTTTTATTTTATTAATTGTTAGTTTATATATACATATAAATATTTATATATAATATATAATTAATCTTAAAATCAAAATACACCAATACTGAAATATTTTATTATAATACTTAAACCGGAATAATCTTTGAAACGGAATTTAAAATATTGAAAAAAAATCATATTTATAGTTAAGATTTTGTTTCGAAACGATACGGTTTTGGGATTCTCAAAAAGATGTCCTTTCATTATATATATTCTATAGATGTGGGCCTAATGGGGATATCCTGGGGTGGCCATGGTCTTAGCCTGAGCCCCGTCTCCACTACCTTTTGAACATGCAGGCGAATGTCTGCACGCCGCCCCCTAATCAACGGGCCGCCCCAGGCGGGGCCAGACCTCGGGGGTAGGGGACTAATTTTTTTCACTCATTTTCTCTTAATTTTATACGGAAGATCATATGCATCGACATTAAGACTTTGTTTAGAAATATAATTTATTTTAATTCATCTTAATTTATTATTATAATTTTTTTAAATCTTAATATAAAATATAATAAATAATTTAATTTTTTCAAATTTTAAAATAATAATAATAATAATAAATAATATTTTAATAATATTTTATCAACTCAACTCAATTCAATTCAACTCATTTTAATATCCAAACGTACCTTAAGAAAAAGAAAAAAAAATACAACTTAAAAAATCCAATTATCGGTTACTATGCTTTCAGATGTTATGCTCTTCCACACTACTATTTCTAACGTATAGTACAATCTTTTAGAGACAATCAGTACCAAAAACATATTAAAAAATGTAACTAATTATTTAAACTTTCCAAGTTGCTATATATCATTTTTATAAGCATTATCTAAACTATACTCCCCAACTTGAATCGGCCGCCATCACCCATGACGTCTATATTCTGGTATTTCCTAAAGTTTCTTTATTTTTCAACGAATAAAATTGGAACCAATTATATAGCCATGACGTCTTCTCTATAATGATTGTATTACATTATTATTAGGTACTGATCAAAGACACCCGTATACTTTATTCGTTTCTTGGATTTGTTGGATTGAATAATGTATGTTTTTAATTGGTTTTAAAGTACCACAATCACATGCATGGTTTTATTAATTTGATCACTTTGTCAACATAAGCATTTTCAAATTCTTATAATAAATAAGCTTTTTGTCGTTTATCCATTGAATTAAACATTACGCCATTCTTTTTATTAATTATGTTATACCTGCTCACATGCTAATTAAATCTGTTTCGTCAACTTAATGAAATCATTTTGGCCTGATATTCAAATTGAATATAAATTTAAAAAATAATTAACGTCAAATACAAATTTCAGTGAAGATGGTAGATCTCATAATAAATTCTATATATTATCTCAAATGGAAAATAGAGTAGAGTGTGAAGTTTTTGATCTATGTGCTTAGGCTTGGGCCGGCAATTAGGAATCTAGGATGGCCTGGAATGGAGTTTTACATTTCGAAGTGGAGGTTTAAATCCAACGGTATGGTTCCAAATTAAGGACCACTAGCCAGACATCAGATTCCCAGGCATGTCTAGCTAGTAGAATATAGGGTGGTGAATAATAGTTGATAAGAATAATTTTTCACCAAGAAAATACTCAAGCAAATTAAGATAGCCCGTTTGGATATGGAAGTGAGGTGAAATCATCTCACCTCATCTCATCTTATCATCTAATTTCAACTAATAATCTCATTACTATTTATAAACTATTTTAATTCATCTTATCTTACTATCCAAATAGGCTAATTATCTCAAATAGAAAAAAATAGAGTAGATTGCGAAATTTTGATCTATGTGCTTAGGCTTGGGGCTGGCAGTTGGGAATCTGGGATGGTCTGGAATGGAGTTTTACATCTCAAAGTCGAGGTCTAAATCCAATGATATGGCCCCATATTAAGGACCACTAGCTAGGCACTAGACTCCAAGGCATGCGCATGGGAAATACTCAAGCAAATTAAGATCGATCATGCTAGCGGGCCATCCAGCGTTTACTACTGGGCGTACTTCTGGTTATAAATTTTTTGTTCTTTTTGTTTTGTTTTTCTTTTAAGTATTTTTTTAACATTCTTAATAATTAAGAAAAAAATAAAAAAATACACAATTTTATTAATGGTTACTTCCTTAACTATTAAGTAAAAAAAAATAAAAAAAATTAAAATACATGAACAATAAATTTGAGGAGCTCCGCTAGTATTTTCCAATTAAGATTGTACATAGATGATTTGGACCTGCTTGCTTACCTTTAAATATAGCTGCTTTTGTTGTGTTCTAGATCTGCAAATCCTTCATCGGCCCATGAATGCTTACATCTTTGCCATTTGAGTATTATGTGCCAATTTGTTCCACGCTTTCCACCCCACTTTTTGCCATGGGCTACGTCAGTTCAGCTTAATCCTAAACCATCTCTTTCGACGTCTATGTGCGAAATAGCACAACGTCAAGTTCTGGTACCCATATTGCAAATCTGCCTCTCCCCAAAGGCATGAGCCTCTCGTTTCACCAAACGCATCACGACACCTCTTGCTTGTCCTAGCTACATAATAAGATCTTATTATGTAGCTAGGACAAGCAAGATCCATCTTTCCAGCTTGAAATTTTCAAGCAATCTCTTGCTTGAAATTTTCAAGTCCATCTTTCCAGCTGTAGAGGTTTCATCATCAATGACTTAAGTAAGATCTTCTATTTTTTTTGGGGACTGGGTTGATCTTTGGATGCATGATCGTATACATAGGGGAAAGGGAGAGAATAATAATGTAATGCCGTGGTTCGAAAAGTTACTACTTATCACCTAAAATCATATTTCACAGGATATATATAAATTTCAATTTCTCAATTACAAATAGATCTCATTGTTTTAAACTAACTATTCTGAAATAATTTACTAGAAACACCAAGTCTCAAAATAAACGTTAGCCCTCCAAAATACAAAATTCTCATATGATTTCATTTCATTTTATTTCATCTTATTCTCAAATATAACTCATACAAAATTTTTAAACTAATTATTGCAATTTTTTCAAACTTTTAAATAAAAAATAAAAAATAATTCCAACTTTTTCAAATCTCTAAACAAAAATAATATTATAAAATTAATTTTTTACAATATTTTAACTTTATAATTTTTTATTTAACTTTTTTTTATCTCCTTTCACAAAATCTAAAAAATATTTAATTCAAACTATTCAAAAACTATCTTACTACTATTAAAAAAATTGTCATCTCATCTCATTCTCCAAACCAACCATAAAATTCTCCAATAACCATGGCATCCTTTTGTGCTTAATTGATTGTGTTTAACTAATCTCGTCCAATAATATGCACAAATTTACAGATTTTATATTCGTTTTTTTTTTATACAATTCAGAAGCAAAATGTCAAAAATTTACTCATGACTGCACCAGTCATGACAAAAATATTTTTTTCTTTTATACAGATTTCATGACTAATGTAAAACAAATAACTGAAGTTGTTTCAAATTTCTTTTCATAATAAAATATGCATATTTTTTGAAAATTGATTTTAGTCTATTTTTTTTATGCCAAGTCTGGCATGAGAACACTACCTATACTTCTTAATTTTTATGAAAATCCTCTCAAAAGTGTCAAGCAAATTTTGATCGTCACCCACGTAATTAAATATTCTATAAATTAATACAAATAAACTGGCACGTCTACAATAAATGACACAATTAGACGACCCACAACAAAACTCCCAACCTTTACGATTTTCATACTCCAACAGTATGCTTTTATATCTACCTATTCTATTTCCAACTTCCGCCATACTCACACAGTACAAACCACTCCATCCACCCGACCTCGACAAACACACAACTCCATCTATGCAAAATTTTAGCAACACAAACACGTTCCCAAATTTTATGACCCAATTCAAGGGTACAGTTCCATTCAAAATCACGAGCTTATTATCCATATACTTCACACCATACGCCAAAATTATATAGTTCAACTCAGGCACTTCACATGGCTTCCGGCCACTTCACAACTACACAATTATTCCCACCACTTTACACCGCACACATCTGCATCACAATTACACATTTTTCAACGCTTCGCACGGCGCACAGTTCACAACATCGACCTCAAATCCATAATTTTACAAACTCTAACTACATTAGTATAATAGTTCTCAATTTCAACTATCTCGACATAAAAAAAAAAAAAAAAAAAGAAATCCCCAAAACATGGATATAGAAATTATACCTCCAATTACAATGTTACATTGTGGTGATTCATGGCGTTGCGTGTGGGATGGTAGCGGAGGAGTAGAGATTGAGGGCTGGAAACGGTGTGGGCGACATTATGGTTGGCGGTAGTCCGATGATGAGTTGCGGCTGAAGGTTGTTCAGAGAGCGAGAGAGAGAGAGAGAGAGAGAGAGAGAGAGAGAGAGAGAGAGAGAGTGAGAGGCATAGATGGAGGGTGAGAAATCAAGAGATAAGCAGGGAGACAAACGAAGGAGTTACCGTGGTGGCGTGCACGACAGTGTCTCGCGGGGCTGCTTGCGATGGCGGTGCACGACTTAGATGGGGGCGGTTCTCGGACTGCCATGGACTGAGTGGAAGGAGGGTGCTGGTTTCCGGCTTAAGCCTTAGGTGATTCTGAGAGATAGAGAGATTGTGCGACCTGCCATAGATTGAGTAGAGGGATGAGAGAATTCCTGAGGGAGTGGCGTGAATTAGGGAGGACGGGAAAAGAAGAAATAGGAAGGAAATAAAAACTGTCTGGGAAGAGGGGGAAAACCGTCGGGGGTGGGGTGATTGTGGGGGAAGGAACGTGTGTAGTGGATAAGTGGGAAAGAGAGATAAAGTGACGGGAGGAGAGAACTGAAAGAGAGAAGAATTGAACTTACTGAATGACGGCGTTTCCTCAAGAGGCTGGTATTTTCGTGAGCCTGGGCCAAGTTATGGGCCTGGGTGTTACAAAGAATGTCTAGTGCATGTGATTGGCAACATGGTGATCTGTTTCAGAATTGTCAAAACTGGCGGGCTACTCCACCACTTCGGAAAATAATTGGATGAATCCCTAAACACATAAAGCAAAGTTTACTTTCATGCTTTATGGATCTCATAAATTCTCATATTGATCTCCAGGAAAACTAAAAGTGGCTTCATTCTTGAGGCACAAACTCGAGTTAACGTTGATCTGCTACTGATCGGTAAAACTTTAGTTTCCATCTTGTTAATGAAAAATATTTTGTTATCATATTAATCATGTGATAAAACCTGTCATTTGAATTTTAATTTTCTAAGCCGACTTTGAGAAAATATGAAGAAATTGGTCAAGCAACAACTAATGTGCTAGAAATGCACTCGAGAGTCTCTTGAGCCGACATCACACAGAATTCACTTGTCTATTAGATCGTCATTTTCTCGAGCAAAATTCGAATAGAGAATTCGTTCGACTCTCGCTCCACATACGCTCGAGCAAACTTCATATAAAGAGTTCACTCGATGACTCGTACAACACTTGCTTGAGCGAACATTAGCGAGTTCAGCAAGATAAATCAAATTTGAATTCTTTAAGAACCCTAGATTAACCCTAGGTATAAATACTCTATTATATATATGCAAGACTTCCGGGGTAAAGTGATAGGCAAAATTGTTGATTTTATTGTGTTCTTATTAAAAGAACCTTAGATATCTATCAAACCTTCAAAATACTTTCTCTCCTAATAAACACATTGTGATAACCTTGGCCCAAAGGTGTTTTAACCCAAGCACAATTTTAAGGCCCAAGTCCATAAAAAAAAATGCTAAAAACATTTTCTTTTCCTTCCCCCTCCTCCCTCGACACCTTTGAGCCCTCAACACCTTCTTTTCTCTTCTCTGAAAACTTTATTTCCTTTGCCTCCCCGTTATCCCACCAGTAAGCATCTTCTCTCTAACTCCTCGGCCTCTCGCTGCCTTCCCTCTCTCTCTCTCTCTCTCTCTCTCTCTCTCTCTCTCTCTCTCTCTCTCCTCTCTCTCTCTCTGCACTTGCAAGTCGCAATGTCTAGCCCCTCCATCACGCCGCCGCCTGACCTAAGGCCATTGGTAAGCTTCGTTGATCTCCTCCCTCTCTCAATCCCGTAATACTTAAACCCATTTTTGGGTTCAAAAGATCTAAGTTGCGTTTCCACCTTCCAACCAACGTCATTGTCTCGTTGTGCCCTCACGTTCGGCATTGCGACAATGAGTCATTCCTCTTCTGGTCTCCCTATTTCACTCTCTCTCTCCCTCTCTCTCTCTCTCCCCCCACCCACGCCGCCGGCTACCCTTTTCCCCCTTCGTTTCCTCCGTCCGAAACACAGCCCTGCACTAATGGGAGTTGTTGGATTTGGGAATTGTGAACTTGTTATGTGTGCCTCTATTGTGGCTATGTGTCTCTGTGGTAGGAGCTGTGAATTTAATATTTGTGGGAGAGTTGAAAATTTGTTGTGATGGTTCTATATTGTAGTTGTGTGCCTCTGTGATGAGAGTTGTGACTTTTGCTATAATGGTTTTCTGATTTGGGCCTTGTGCTCCTATGATGGAGTTGTGGATTGTTGTGTTGGTTTTTTTGCTTGGTTTATACCTCTGTGGTGGGGTTACCTTCATCAACTTTGGAATGGTTCTTGGGTGCTATGTAGAACCCTACTTGCTATCCATTTGATTATTTATGTTGCATAAATGATTTCTTATTTCAATTCTTGTTGTTACCGCCACCGTTCACATAAAGGGTGTTGTACATTTGGTTGGAATTTTTTTTCCCTCATTCACACTCTTTACTTCAAGGGTGTTGTGAAGGAGTTTTGGCATTTCCCACATTTGCATTGGTTTACAGCTAGTGCATGCTTGCCAAAAATTTCCCCACGTGCACTGTTCTTAATTATATAATTGTTCTCGGATTTCTTATTATTGGGTCATTTCTAACATGTAAATCATTTTTTGAGTGTAAATTGGATTGTGAGATATTACTAGATTTCTGGACTGAAAGGTTTTACGCAGATGTGTGTCACGATCTCAAGCTGAGATGGAGCATTATCTTGGTAGAGCTCATCCACTCACTTGGGAGCATATAATACTAAGTGACATCCCCTGCGTTTTGTGACCGAGCCCAAAGAAGCCTAATAGGGGTGTAATTGGTTCGGTTTCATCCGATTTTGTACATTTTTTTAAATCAAACTAGTATACATCGATTTTAAAAATTTAAGAATCGATACTGGACTGATTCACTACAGAAACCAGAACTTTCGATTTTTTCTGTTTCGGTCTAGTCTGGTCTAGTTTTCCAGTTTTACAGATTATTTATATTAGTAATAATATGAGGTTTACATATACTAAACTATTAGTTTATTTATATTATAGTATAAGTATATTATTTATAATAATTAGCACATACTAGTACAATATTAAATTTAACTATAGTCTATATAAGCTCTAGACTTTTATACGAGTATATATATATATATTATAATTAATTATATTCCAAAAATAAGTTTATATTAATGTTTATGTTTAATATTAAAATTTTATATTATAAGATTAATAGACTTGAATAATAAGATTAGAATTTCACGTTATATTAATTAGCAATTTAGTATATAATATATATGATATAATTTAAAAAATTATATATAATATAAAAAATTTTAAATATCTATCGGTTCGGTTTAGTTTAAATCGGTTTTCGAAATAGGAAAATCTATATTGCACCAGTTTAGGACCGATTTTAATTCTTAAGGTTTGGTACTGCACCGGACCACTAACAACCAACCTAGTTTGATCATGTCCGGTCTGGTTATATCGATTTTCCAATTTTATTTACACCCCTAAAGCCCAAGGCCTAGCTTTAGAAAATTGCCTAGCCCACTCACAAAAAGGGTGATGTTTTGAACTCCTGCACTATTTCTTTTCCCTTCTCCATTTCCTTCCTCCCCTCCTCGTCGTCCTGCCTCTCCCATGCCAACAGAGCATCACTGACCCTTGCCTGCACTGCAGCCTGCTTGTTAGCTGAGCTCTACCGCCTTTGACCATCGCCCTCCACCACCAATAGAAGAACCTCTCCATTTCTCCCGTTACGATCACTTTGGTCTACAAATGGAGCGGAAACCCCCCCCCCCACCGCACCTCCTTTGCTTCTCGGTCTCCCCACTCATTTTTGTCGGCCTCACTCTCTCAGATTTCCCTCCTCTTTCTCTCTTACCCAAACTTATTTTAGGTTCAAAATCCCTAAACCGTGTGTCCTCTCTTCTGGCACCATCGCACACCTTGCCGCCATACCTCATTGATCAATTCCTCCCTATCTGCTTGCCTCTCACTTTCTCTCTCTTCCCTCTACCTCTGTCACTCTCTGACTCTCTTTCCCACTTCGTCTCTATCTCTCTATCCCTTTTTCTTTCTATCTCTCCCCTCACACAGGTCGTCTGCCACCCTCCTCCTTTCGTCCTCCATCTGAAACCCACCCTTGTGGTCTTCGGCCACCTCATGCCAAGAACCACCATCCCACTTGCCTAAACACTCGTTTTTTCCTCATTGCCTAAGACACTACCACCCAAGAGACCTTGCACCTCCAGGAGACGGGAACAATCACGGGAAACACAATATGAAGCAAAACACCGATGACCATCTAGAATATTCTTCCTTGCATACGGTGGTAAATAGCTCTATGAACGAACCTTGAAAATGAATGTCAATGGTGAGAATGTTTGGAAACCACCACACTTTTGAGTGGTGAGAGACTTTAATATATATTCATTTACAGAATGTTGTAGAAGGTAATTTACTCATAAATGCTAATTACAAAATAAATGGAAAGAATCAGTGCCTAATCAAGCTCTTATAATTAAGGGTCAATGGCTGCACATATGGAATGCCTTAGATTAAGGCAAAGGATCCTCAACACCCTCCCGCAAGCTAAGCGTTGGATTTGAACAGACGTGGAGCTTGGATCGAAAAAATTCAAAGAGAGGTCTAGGACACTTTTGGTGAAAATATCTGCATCCTGTAAGTGAGAAGACACATACTATGTGCAAAGTTTGCTAGCAACAACAAGTTCGTGAAGAAAATGGTAGTCTAATTCAATAGAAGAGGCCATTGTGGAAGAGAAACTTTGAGGTCATGAAGGAGATGCATGAGCCAAAGAATTTCGTTGGCAGTAAGAGCAAGGGCACGATACTCAGACTCACAGATTGAACGAGAAATAGTAGGTTGCTTCTTGGCACTCCTAGAAACCAAATTGTCACCAAGGTAAATAGAATAACCAGAGGTAGAGCGACGAGTATCAGGACAACCTGCCCAGTTGGCATCAGAGTAGGCAATTAGAGCACTTGGAGCAACAGATGGATGAAAAGTGAGGCCAAAATGGAGTGTGCCCTTAACATAGCGAAGAATGCGCTTGACAACAAGAAAGTGGTCTCCAGTCGGAGAGTGTAGAAATTGGCTGATAGAGTTGACATCATAAGCAATATCGGGCCACGTGATAGTCAAATATTGGAGAGCACCAACGAGAGATCTGTAAAGGGTGAGATTCGAGAACATAAGACCATCAGCAAATAGGTGCTAGGAAACAACCATAGGGGTGTGAATGAGTTTGCTATCAAGTAACTAAGATCGCGTGAGAATGTCCTGTGCATATTTCAATTGACTGATAAAGAGACCATCAGTGGTGGATGTAGCTTCAAGACTAAGGAAGAAACTGAGAAAACCCAAATCCTTAGTAGCGAACTTAGAATTGAGCTTGCAAGTAAAGCTATCAAGAAGAGATGAGTTGTTGCCTGCAATAATGATGTTGTCAACATAAAGAAGCAAATAAATAATGTCAGTCTGCTTATGAAAGGCAAAGAGTGATGTGTCTGCATGATTGTAATAAAAACCAAGTTGAATGAGAAAATAGCTAAATCGCTGACAAACATAATTAGGGAAGCGAGGGTCAATGTACCCAGGGGCTGTTTCATATAAACATGTTTAGTAAGACGACCTTTGAGGAACGCATTCTTGACATCAAGTTGACAAAGAGGTCATTTGTTGGTCACAACAAGAGAAAGTACAACACGAACAATGATAGCATTGATGACAAGGCTAAAAGTGTTAGTGTAGTCAAGACCAAGTACCTGTGTATAGCCCTTGGCAACAAGGTGGGCTTTGAGATGCTCGATAGATCAATCGGGTAAGTATTTGGTCCGAAACACCCATTTGGAGCCCACAATGTTGGTGTTGGCAAGTTGAGGAACCAAAATCCAGGTACGATTATTTTGCAAAACTTGAACTTCTTCATCCATGGTGGCTAGCCAAGCACGATTCTTAGAAGCAGATTTGAATCCTTTAGGCTCAATGGATGCAAGAAGAGCAGAGAGAAGTCCAAAGAATCCCAAGAGACAAAGATGGGTTAGGTGGCGAGTTTTGAAAATACCAGCTTTGGCTCGTGTGAGCATAGGATGAGAATCGAACGGAATGGCTGCAACAGGAGTAAAAGCAGTGCTAGGCGGCTCAATGGTGGGTTCAAGAAGAGCTGAGCTAGGATCCGAATGCTGCAAAGATGGACATGTAAGAGAATCATTGGCCTGCAAAAACTCATACATTGGATTAGTACAAATAACACACGGGCTAGATCCGAATTGAGGAATGTGCTGGGAATGTGGCGTGGGGGAAGAGGAGGGCATTTCTGGATAGGGAAGATATGGTTCTAAAAAATTTGAATAATGGAGAGAGGATATGGGTTGAGCTTGAGAGATATATAGGAAGGGAAAGTAAAAAATTTGAATAATGGAGAGAGGATATGGGTTGAGCTTGGGAGATATATAGGAAGGGAAAGTGGTTCTCATCAAATTGAGCATGTCGGGTGATATATAGACTAGAGGTGGTGGGATTAAGACAACGAAATCCTTTATAAGAAGAATTGTATCCCAAAACAATGCAAGGAATTTTGTGGGGGGAAAATTTGTTAGCTATATAATCACGTAATCAAGGATAAACATGGTAACCAAAAGGATGAAAAGTTTTATAATTTGGAGAGGAACCATATAGAAGCTCAAAATGTGACTTACCTCCAAGAAGTGGTGTGGGCAAATGGTTGATAATGTAAGTTATAGTGCTAAAGGCATCAACCTAGAAGTGAGGGGAAGTGTGGGAAAGAAAAAGGATAGCTAAGCTTGTTTCAGTTACATGTCGATATTTTCTTTCAGCGTGACCGTTTTGAACGGGTGTATATGGACAAGAGAGTTGATGAGCAATGCCAAAGTTACAAAGGTGAGCTTTAAAGCAGTTGCTTGTAAATTCTGCACCACCGTCACTTTGAAAAATTTTGATACGAGCAGAATGTTGATTTTTCACAAATTTTTGAAATTGAATAAAGGTATCATAGAGTCAGATTTCAATTTCAATGGATATAGTCAAGTGAAACGAGAATAATCATCAATGAATAAAACATAGTAGGCAAAATCCAAATTTGATTTGATGGGTGAGGGGCCCCATATATCGCAATGAATAAGATCTAACACATTAGATGACCAATGTTCATTAAGAGAATAAAGCAAACGGTGATTCTTCGCAAGTTGACATGTACTACACAATGTAGGAGATGCCAATAAAGAGGTAGGATAAAGCTGTTGTTTTTTATTTAAAAGAGAGATAACAGAATGATTCACATGTCCAAGGCGAGCATGCCATAAATCATAAGTAGTATGAAGAGATTTCTTTTTTAGGACAGAAATAAAAGTGAAATTGTCGCGCTCTAGCACATATAAGCCGCCATCTTGTTTACCAATTGCCACCACCCTTCCCATTGGCGATTTTGAACAGTGAACAAATTATTAGTAAATGTGACGGATAACGAAAAATTAGTTGTTAATTTACTAATGGACAAAAGATTTTTAGTGAGGTGAGGGACAACCAAAACATCTAATAGCTGAAGATTTGGAAATGTGAAATTTTACTAGTATGGGTAATGGGTAGGGACACCCATTCCCGACAATCACACAATCCTTACCCGTGTAAGAGGTGGTGTGGTCCAAGGTTGATTGGCCTGGAGTCATGTGGGTTGAAGCCCCTGTGTCCAAGTACTAGTCCGCAGCGTACTAGAAACAGAGCACGAAGAAGCAAATGCCTCTACGAGTTGTGCTGAAGGCTCATGGCACTTAAAGTGTTGCCCGCACTGGTCTGCATAGTGACGTTCCAAGCTGCAGATTTAGCAGCGCGGGGGGCGGTGCCCTTGACCAGAAGAAGAACGACTATGTCCACTATTTGAAGAGGAGTGGCCATGGCCATTGTTTCGCCCTCGTTGGGTGCAAGAGAAACTGCTCCTCTAGTTCGAGCGGTCATGGCTTCAATTTGTGGCAGCAAACGCCTTTGTGGGTCTCGTAGTAGGACATTCGAGGGACTGCTGAAAGAGCTCAAAGCTCTTAGCTTTGGAAACCAAGTCAGTGAAGTAGGGGAGAGGGGTAAGAGCCATCTGTGTAGTGGAGAAACTCGAAAACTCAGCATTGAGGCCTTGAAGGAACTAGTGCACCTTATCGGTGCCATTGACGAACCGACCAATCGCATGGAGTTAGTCATAAAGAGCCTTGAATGCACGGGCATACACATCAATAGATTTGGTTCCACATTTCATGATCTGAAGTTCATCCTTGAGACAGATTTCCCAAGCCTTGGAGTGGTGGCTGAAGGTGTTCTCTAAGGCAAGTCATACCTCGCGTGAGGTGGAGAGGCCAACTACCTTAGCCATGGCTTCCTCAATGAGGGAGGAAAGGAGAAGGCTGAGAAGATGTTGGTCAGTGGTTTTCCATGCCAAGTGTTTGTTGTTTGGTGTCTAAGAACAGGCAGGTTCAAACTGTGGTGGCGGCACAAGGGTTCTATCGACATGTCCCAATAATTCTTGGCTTTCAAAGAGAGGGAGAAGTTGGCTTTTCCAGAGAAGATAGTTGGATTAAGAGAGCTTGATGGTTACCATGTGAATCATGGTGTTGAAAGGGAGAAGAAAGAGAGAAGGATTGATGGATGCTAATCCTGAAGGGCTCGTGATACCATGAGAATATTTGGAAACCACCACACTTTTGAGTGGTGAAAGATTTTAATATATATTCATTTACAGAATGTTGTATAAGGTAATTTACATATAAATCTTGATTACAAAATAAACGGAAAGAATCAGTGCCTAATCAAGCTCCTATAATTAAGGGTCAATGGCTGCACATATGGAATGCTTTAGATTAAGGCAAAGGATCCTCAACAAATGGAACTGTGAGTTTTGGACTTGTTGTGGTTTTGTGTGGCCGAAAGCCTTTGTCGAAGTGATGGGAATTTGCATGTTTCTATGTGTGGCTGAGTGCCTTTGTGGAAGAGCGGTGTGGACTACGACATTGGGCTCATGTTGTGGTTGTGTGCCACTGTGGGAGAGTTGTATATTTGTTTTGTTGGTTTTCTGTTGATATAATTGATATTGTAAATCTCTTGTTTTAAATTCTTGTCGTTATCTAGTTGTTTTGTTGGAATTTTGCCCTCATTCACAATGTATTTCAGACATAAAGTGGTGTTGGGATTTCCCACCTTTGCATTGGTTCACAACTTGCGAATATGTGCTAGAAATTGCCTTCCCTACACTAAATTACAACTTGTGAATGCTTGCTAGAAATTTCCCTTGCACTGTTTTTTTTTTTTCACCATGTAATTTTTGTTAAATCTCTTATTATTGGGATGTTTATGGTATCTAAATCATTTGTTGAATATCTTGCCATTGATCTGTGATAGATTTAAGTAAATATGGATTCCAAGATATTGTTGAATTTTTGGGTTAATTGGCTTTACATGGGTGTGTGCATATCACAACCCCAAGCTGTGATGGGGCATTATCTTGATAGAGCTCTTCTGATCACTCGAAAGCACATAATGAGTGAAATCCCTTGAATTGTTGTTGGGCAACAATGAGTTCAGGCGAGATGGTAACTCTCTTGGGTCGAAGTTGTGCCCTCTCTAATAGTAGAGACCATATCGTGGTTAAGAATGATCTTGAAGCCAAACTTCACTCTTAACGAAGTCACATGCATAGTGCCAAGATGTGCAGATGGTCCATTTAGGGGAGACTGTGGTATACACATTCATACACATTACTAAAATTGATATTTTTTAGACATTGAATTTTCTTTTAGGTATGCTGCAACTTACGTGGAATATTGTGCTGTGTACTTTAGATATGTTATTTGGTTTTGTTTAATTTTGGTTAAATATGAAATGTGAACTATTGTGTTTCCCTACATCAATTACTTGCCTAATTTGCATTTTCAATGGCATGCATTTTTTAGTGTTAGTTTGAGTTTCACTTAGTGTGATTTTTTGAAATCTCACCCTCGTAGTCTCACTATAGTCATGCTTCTCAGAACTATAGATTTTGATGCAGATAGAGTTTGATAGTGGTTATGAGCATGAAGATCCACCAGCGCCAGAGGATTGAGGATTGTGGCTATTTTCCATTTTGTTAAGTTGCTATGTTTGATTTCATTGAGAAGCTATATGACTGTAATATTCCTTTAACTAAAGGTTGGAGACAAGTGGCTTATAGATATTGGGGTTGTGTTGTATTTATTTTTCTGGTACTGTTATTTGAACTTAATAACTATCCTTTTTATTTTTTGCTATGAATTAACTGTACACTTTTATTGAGCATGTGAGCACACACTTTATTATCACAATGTACGAGTGGTGGATGACCCGAGCAGCCAACATCTTGACATCAGAATTTTACCAAATCACAAGCAAGACTAGTGGCGTCACAAACTTCGTGGTATCAGAGCTTTTACGACTCTAGATAAGTCTATAAGTTACATAGGGACAGTACGAGAGCCCTAGGCTTTAATTATGATGAGATTGAACCTTTTGGCAGGAAGGACAAAATGGTGTGACCTCGACTAGCTCGAGATGAGCCTTAATACCAAGGTCCCGAAGATGAACTACCACATGGTGAAGAAAATTTAAGCTATGTTGCGAGTCATAAACCACAAAATGCTGGGATGACAACAAGAATTTTCCAATAGAATTTTCAATAACAACCACAGGCCGAACAGAGAGGTTGCTGGTACCAGTAGTTTCTGGCCTACAGATGCCTTGGATTTTTTGGAATTGAATGGCCTATAAGGGTAGGAAAATGGATCGCGGATCTCGAAAAGACCTTTGAGATCTAAAATTGTATTGAGGATCAGAAGATTTTATATGCGGGCTATCTACTTCAAAAAGAAGCTGCAATATGTTAAAAGATGAAGAGACGACTTCTGGTCATGGAACTAGGGTCAATAGCAATCGTGATCTGGTAGCAATTCAAGAACGGGTTTGATGAGCATTTCTTCCAACCATGGTGAGAGAGCAAAGGCAAGAGAATTTTTCAGCCTAATCCAAGACGGTATGATTGTGGAGCAATATGCTCTAGGTTTATGGAATTGAAGAGGTTCGCGGATACGTTGAAAAGATAAGAGCTGTATGCTTCTAGAAGGGGTTACAATCGTGGATACGTGCTCGCACAGGCTATCTGTTGATTTAAAATCTCCATAGGCTAGTGAAAGTAGCCTCTATAGTAGAACGTGAGCATGATCGTAGCAACAGGTTAGAAGATAAGGACTTATGACTTATACTGGGGAAGGAAGCAGCTCAACGTCACCTTAGAAATTCGTGTTTAAATCTAGGGTACGACCACAAGCCGCAACGGGAGTTTGCTTGGGGGTTGTTCACCTGTTTGTAGCTGATGCAACAGGTCCCATTGAAGAGATCATCATCAAAGCACCAACAACTGTTTCAGATGTGGCCAAACGGAGCACTTTGCCAGGGAATGCCCAATACGGCCAAGCTAGCCGACCTCACCCAGGTGAAGGAAGGTCGTGTGAGAGACAATCTGTGCAGGCGCTAGTTTATGATCCGATGCCTAAAAGAAGTTGATGATGAGGCTTAAGAGACATAGGAAGCAGGACTTATCATAGGTACAAACTTGCTTTAATTTTGAGAATTGTTGCATTTTTTAAAGTATGTCATTAAGATTAAAGGCATTTGACTTTATCAAGAAGATTCAAATTGTATGCGTTTTACACTTGTACCTTGTTTGACTTGGGTGCATGTTAGAATGTGTAGTTTACAAAGGAATTCCTTATAGCAAATTGTGGCAGACTTGATAGTGTTCAACCTTCTTGGGTTTGATATCTTCTTGGTAATGGATTGGTTGTTCTAATACTACGCCAGTATCAATTGTTAGAATTGGGTTAGCAACTCAAGCTAAGAAAGATTTGCTGGTGGAGTAGAATTGTATCTAGTTTAGGTAGTGTTGAAACCAACGGAGAAAAAATTGGTAATAAGGATTCTATTCATCGAGGAGTTCCTAGAAGTTTTCACTGGTGATCTCCCAAAGCTGCCTCCTATTTGAAAGATTGAGTTCATGACTTGAAACCACTAGCAGCTCCCGTACATAGGGCACTCTATCGAATGTCGCCATCAAAATGAAAGCAGTTGTAGACACAATTGCAAGAGCTTATGGAAAAGGGGTTTATCAGACCAAGTTCGTCACCACGAGTAGCATCGGTATTATTTTTCAAGAAGAAGGATGAACTTTTAGGATGTGCATAGACTTCTGAGAACTTAATAAGCTGACAAGAAAGAATAAGTACCCCTTACTTAGGATTGATGATTTGTTTGATCAACAAAAAGGAGCATCAATGATTTTCAAGATTGACCTTAGGTTGGGGTATTACCAACTGAGAATCAAGGAGAGAGATATGCCCAAGACTGCATTCAGAACTAGAGATGGACTATAAGTTCAGGGTAATGCCTTTCAGATTGGCCTATGCACCTGCAACATTCTTGAATATTATGAACCAGGTGCTTAGGCCCTTTTAGGATTCATTCATGGTGATTTTTATTGACGGTAGTCAAGTCCACTCGCGAGATTTAAAGGACCACATGAACGACCTACAACTGGTACTGGGGAAATTGCAAGAGCATCATTGTACGCAAAACTCCACAAGTGCAAGTTTTTGTTGGATGGAGTTAAATTCTTTGGTCATGTAATCTCCAAGGATGGAGTTGTTGTGCACCCTAGCAAGATTGAACCAGTGATTGCCTAGCCACATTCCATAAATTTGCACGAGATTAGAAGTTTTCTAGAAGTTGTAGGTTATTATCGGAGATTCGTGGAACGTTTCTTCAAGCTTTCAGAACCACTCACGACCCTGACTAAAAAAGAAGGCTAAGTTCATTTGGACCGAGCAATGTAAAAGAGCTTCCATGAGCTGAAGAGAAGACTGGCCACAACATTTATGTTGGCATTACCTGTGGCACACAAGCCAATGGTGGTTTTCAGGGACACGTCCAAATTTGGTTTCAAGAGCATCCTAATGTATGAAGATCGAGTTGTGGCGTACGCATCACGCCATCTGAAATATCATGAAAAAAATTATCCCACGCATGATCTCAAGTTAGTAGCAGTGGACTTTGCCTTGAAAACTTGGTGGCACTATCTCTATGACGAAGCTATGAGATCTACATAGACCACAAGAGTCTGAAGCACCTTTTCAGTCATAAGAATCTTAACATGAGACAAAGAAGGTGATTGGAGATAATTAGTGACTACTAATACAAGATCAAGTACCATCCAGGTAAGGCTAACCTAGTTGTCGATACATTGAGTCGGAAGTTTCAAATGGAGGATGTAGTAGAATCATCAAAGGTGAATTATCTACAATGTGGATGAGGAGACTGGTAGTGGGAAGTTCTCATTAAGAAGATGTCATTGCCTCTATATAGGAAATTAGAGTCGTGGACTTCAAAGAGTTGAAGACTCAATAGAGAAGGGACTTGAAACTATTGGATATTTGACGAAGGGTCAAGAAGTTGAGAGGGCCTATACATTACAGTCTTAATAGGGGCAGTGCCCTACTATACAAGAATTGAAGAGTCATTCCCGTAGATGTTGAGGTCAAGGAGAAGATACCTACAGGGGCCCATGTTGCACCCTACTCAGTACATGTAGGAAGTACAAAGATGTACCAAGATAAAAAGAATTTTGGTGGGAATGAATGAAGAGCAATATAGTATTGTTTTTTGAAAGGTACCCTACCTAGCAACAAGTAAAACCAGATCATCATAGAAGCTTCTTGGGAGTTTTTGGAAGAGATGCGAGTTATGTACCCACGCTTTTGGATCTTGATAATCCCTAGTAAATTTTTTAGGACGAAATTTTTACAGTGGAGGATGGATGTGATAACCCAAGCCCAATTCCAAGGCCTAAGTCCATAAAAAAAATAAGAACATTTTCTTATCCTTCTCTCCCCCCGACACCTCTGAGCTCTCAACACCCTATTTTTTCTTCTCTGGAAATTTTCTTTCCTCTGCCTCCCCGTGTCGTCGCCATTACCCCATCGATAATCATCTTCTCTTTAACTCCTTAGTCTCTTGCTGCCTTATTTCTCTATGTCTCTCTTTTTTATTCCGTTTTGCTCTCCCTTTTTACACTTGCAAGTCACACTGTCCAGGCCTTCTATCACCTAGCATGTTGCCCGCCGTCTAACTTAAGGCTGTTAGTAAGCTTCATCAATATCCTCCCTCTCTAAATCCCATAAAGTGAAACACATTTTTGGGATCAAAAGCTCTATGACACACCTCCTCCTTCTGGCCACTGTCACCGTCCCTCCGCACCCTCCTGTCCAGCATAGTCACAGTGAGTCGTTCCTCTTGTCATCTCTCTATTTGACTCTCTTTCTCTCTAACTCTTCCACCACCCTTGGCAACTGACCACCCTTCTTCCCCCTCCCTTCCTCCATTTGAAACTCACACCTACAATTTCTAGCCACCCATCTCTATTTTACCTCACTGCTTGAGACACAACCACCACCCATAAGTTCTACGAGACCTTTGCACCACTAGCTAACGAGAACAACTACAAGAAGCTTACAGAGTGACCACCCAAAATTGCCCCTACACACAATGGTAATGGCTCTTAGAACCAAGCTAGAAAATGGATGTTGTTGGATTTGTGAATTGTGAACTTCTTATCTGTTGTGGTCATGTGCCTATGTGGGGAGTTTCGAATTTGCTATGATGGTTCTCTGTCCTGGTCGTGTGCCTCTGTGATGGGAGTTTTGAGTTTTCTGTGACAGTTCTCTCTTGTGGCCATGTGCCTTTATAATGGGAGTTGTGGTATTGGTATGTTGGTTTTCTGATTTGGGCCTTGTGCCTTTATAATGGGAGTTGTGGATTGCCATTTTGGTTTGTCTGTTTTGGCTTTACGCCTCTATGGTGGGGTTGCCGTGGTTGGATATGGTATGGTTCTTGGGTGCTCTGTTAAACCCTTACTTGTTGTCCATTTGATTATTTTTGTTGCAAAAATGGTATTGCAAATTCCTTATTTTAATTCTTGTTGTTGACCAGTTATGTGGTTGTGATTTTTACCTCATTCTCACTATTTTTTAGTCGTAAACAGTTGTTGAAATTTCCCACATTCACCACATTTACCTTGGTTTACAACTTGTGAATGCTTGCTCAGAATTTTCCTACGTGCACTATTCATCATCATGTAATTGTTACTGGATTTCTTATTTTTGGGTCATTTACAACATTTAAATATTTTGCTGGATTTCTTGTCATCAAACTGTGACTTATGGGTGTAAATTAAATTATGAGGTAGTGATGGTTTAAATGGTTTTATCCAAATGTGTGAGTATCATGACCTCAAGCCAAGATGAGACAATATGTCATTGGAGCTCTTTGGGTCACTTGAGAGTTCATAATACTGAGTAAAATTTTCTAGGTTTTCGCTCAGGGACAAAAGGCTCGAGCAAGTGTGTAACACCCTTGGGTTGAAACCATGGCCACTCTAATGGCAGAGGCTAGAGGACAATGTGGACAAGTATAGGGCGTGAAGCCAGATGTCGCTCATAACAAGTCACACGCATGGTCAATACCAATCTAGTGGTGTGGCAAAGAGAGCCAGGGTGTCTAGATGGTCCATTTAGGGAAGACCATATTGTACACATTAATAAAATAGATGTTTTGAAAAATGAGATTTATGGGTGTGTATCAACTTGCATGGGACTTGCGTTGAGTACTTCTGTTATGTTACGCAGTAAAATTTTGGATGAAGTTTACTGTTACCTAGTTATGCTTAATTTTGTTTTAATGTCAAGTCTCAATTATCATCTTTTTATGCTTCAATTATTTGCATAGTTTTCATTTCTACTGCCATGCATTTTGAGGTTGGTCTTAGTTTTGGTTATTGAGATTTTTCGAAATATCATCCTGGTAGTCCCACTATATTCTCACTTTTCAAAATCGATTTTGAAGTAAATGCAGAGTTTGGTGGTAGTTATGGGCATGGAGACTAGGCACAATCAGAGGATTGACGATTAGGTATTTCTCCCATTTTGTTAAGTTGCTATGTTTGAATTTTATTGGAAAACCGGATGACTATAATATTTCTTTCTTTAGCATTTGATTTGAAGACATATGGCTTATGGATATTGTGGTTACGATGTATTTTAGAATTTTCAAGTATTATTGTTTAGATTTAATGACAACTCTATTTTTACTTTCCACTGCAAGTTAATTGTAGATTTGAGTTTTCTACCCCACCCATGTTATTTGGTAGCTCATTGAGGCCTAGATCAAGTGACCGTGGTTGCTAGTTGGCCATCCCGAGTTTGCTGTCAAGTTTCATGCTTTTATTTTTCTAACTTAAATAAATTATTTATTATAAGTTCTCTTAAAACTTCTCTTAAAAATTCTCACATCCGAACATACTTTTATAATGAGTTCCACCACTTTTTAAAGCTCTATAAAACATCATCTTAAAATGTACTTCAAGCTTTTACTCTTTTCATTGACACTGCTACATTATTTATGTAGCCATTTTAGAGCCAAACAAGCCCTAAAAAGACCAAAGTTGAAGCGCAAGAATTAAAGACTTAAAAGATAACATATAGTAATATGAATCTATGATTTGCTAGAAAATAATTGATATCAATCCATGATTTACTATGAAATAATTTATATCAATCCAGGCTTTGCTAGGGAGTTGATATGGGCTTTCAGAATAAGTAATGGTAGGATTTGAGTTAGTAATATAATAAAATTCGAATAATCTCTAAGGTTTGCAATGTGCTTATCAAGGAATTCTTATATAATATTTCATCTTGTATGGACAATGTTTGAAGCTACTCGACCTAGTTGTCATGGACTTTGAGCGCATGACTTGTTGTTCCTCTTTGGCCGGTGAATTAGTGCACTAGACAAGTGTTAAAAAAAAGAGCAATGGGATAGCTTTTTTATAGTAGACAACCGACAAAGGACAATTGGAGGGGCTACTAAGAAAAAATGAAGAGATGATTTCAGAAGCACGGGAGCCATTGCCATCATGAAAATATGATCATTGGGTCCTAGTGTATAATGGAATAGGTCCAATCTCAGTCAAACCCTACTGTTAGCCACAATATCAAAAGGAAGCAATTGAGAAAAAAGTCGTAGACATGCTTTCAACAAGTATTATTCATGAGTCTACTAGCCCTTATTCTTCACCTGTTATTTTGGCAAAAATACAAGATGACACTTGGCATATGTGCATGTACTACCGTAAATTGAATAAAATCATGGTCAAATACAAGTTTTAGATTCCATTGATCGATGAACTACTTGGTGCCTGTATTTTTTCTAAACTTGATTTACACTTTGGATATTATCAAATTCGAGTGGGTCCAGATGATGTGGGAAAAATGGCTTGATTATGCCTTTTGGCTTAACCAATTCTCGTTCAACGTTCTAAGCCATTATGAATGAAGTTTCTGGAGTAATTCATCCGAAGTGGCCTTTGAAAACTAAAGGAAGCCATGACCCAAGCATCAGTTCTAGCCATACCAAACTTCACCAAGACCTTCTTTGTTGATTGTGACACTTTAAAGAGCAGTATTGGAGTCATTCTTCATCAGGGATGTCTCATAGCTTACTTCTGTCAGGCCTTATAGGGAAAACAATTATTCTGGTCCACATATGACAAAGAGATGTTAGCTCTAGTCTTGGTTGTACAAAAATGGCGACTCTATTTATTAGGATGTAATTTCGTGGTCAAGATCGATCACCAGAGCTACAAGTATTTATGGCCCCAGAAGATTACTACAAGTGCCCAACAAGGTGGCCACACAAGCTCTTGGGCTTTGACTTTACAATTGAGTACAAGTGTGTGCGAGACAATGTGCGAGCAGATGCATTGTCTAGATGAGATGGTATGGAACAACAACAAGGAAGGTTAGCTGCAATTTCGCACCCGAATCCGAATTGGGCCGAGGGCATAAGAGATGGCATTTCTGGTAGGGGTGTTACCTCTGCACCCCTCGGATGGGGGACCCCCAACCATGCCACCCACCTGCTTGGTGGGGGGGGGGGGGGGAGTTAGGCCTTCAGGCCCTGGCCTTGCCCCTTATGGGTGGGTGCTCCTATCTGAATGTTGGGGGCAGATTCGTAGTGCAAACCTTCAAGAATCTGCCAAACAATCCGATTTCAAAAATCCCTTCAACAAATCCACAAAACTATCCCTCAAAGCCACATATCAATCATCAAACAACAAGTATACAAACACAGACCGAAAGACTATCATCATAAATAAAAACAATTGCAATGATGCAAGCAGCAAGACCACGATGTGACCTTGCTTCTCTAAGCAAACCCATAGCCACGTTGTGTCTTGTGGCTCGAGGCAAAGAACCATGGCTAGTTGTGGCTGTGGGTCTGAGTAAAGAATCACGGCAATGAATGGCCATGGGTTCCTTTTCAAACCCACAAACATTCATGGCCTCAGACCCACGGCCATGTCTTGCTCGTGGGTGTCTCAAAGTGACAACCTTTAAGAAGAAAAACTAGAGGAAGAGGAGGAAAAGAAGACGGAGGAGGAGATGAATTGAAGAAGAGAGAAGGGGAGGTAGAACAGAATGACGAAGGGAGAGAGAAGAGATGAGAGAATGAATTAAGGCCACCAAAACAACGTGGTTTTATTAAAATAATTTATTTTTTCTTAATACTCCGGCCACTGTGGTAGCCTGATTTGTATTAATTCGTGGTAACTTGAGTTTTCTACCCCACCATGTTTTTCGGTAACACATGGAGGCCTAGATAGGGTCACCGTGATTCCCAGTCTAGCCTTCTTGAGTTTGCTGTGAAGTTTCATTCTTTTGTTTTTAATTTAAATAAACTGTTTAATATTATTTATTAAATGATCTCTTAAAACTTTTCTTAAAGATTTTGCACATCTGAACATACGTTTATAATGAGTTCCTCCACTTTTTTAAGCTTTATAAAACCATCATCTTAAAATATTTTTTCAAGTTTTTACACTACATTATTCATGAAACCATTTTACATCTAAAGAAGCCCTAAAAGTACCAAAGTAGAAGCGCAAGAAGTAAAGAACTAAAAGTTAAAATATAGTAATATGAATCTATGATTTGCTAGGAAATAATTGATATCAAATCATGATTTGCCATAAAATAGTTAATATCAATATATGATTTGCTAGGGAATTGTTATGGGCTATCAAAATAATAAATGATAGGATTTGAGTTATTAACGTAACGTAAATTTTATTTGCAGTTATAAGTGGAGGATTGCGTGTGCAGTCTTATTGATAAATGGGGTTAAAAGGAGAAAAAACATCATTTAAAAAAAATATTGTTGTAATTTTAATTTTTTTTTAAACATAATTGTGTAGGCTTGCATGAGCAGTTCCCATTTCGGAATTGTATGTAAACTAACTCTTAATGTAACAATATTCAAATAATTTCAATGTTTAGCATATGGGTTATCTATATAAGGAGCCCATGCTTTGTAACATGACTATCAAGAAATTCTCATCGAAGTAGCCGCCCTTTTCCTTATCGTTACTATAGTCAAATATAGATCCAAAATCACAACATACCACGGGGTCCATATATATAGACACCCTTGGGTTTCGTACATGGGAGCAATGCGACATCTAAGGTTACTTTAGCAATTGTTTTTCTCTATTTTTGAACAACCCTTTGTTTTCGGGTTCTGCTTGAGTTTGGATCAATGTTGACATTGTGGGCTTAGTGTCATTTAGAATTGATGGTCGGAACCTACTTCTTTTGCATGGGTTAGTCTATTTTAATACGGATCTATTTACATATAGATGGACGTTGCATTGGCATGTTTGCCCACTGGAAACAATATTCACCCAAACACACCAAAAATGAGGCACTCTCGATTATCCACGAAGAAGGCAATCAAAAGCTTGGTTTTTATATAAGTAACTCGTGCAAAATAAAATCACTTCAATAAAATTTATAAAAGACTGTTAGTCAAGTTTCTCTTGAAAACAATGATCCATAAGGAAGATTGACACCTAATACATACACTATGAAGTAAATATATATATGGCAATGAATTTACTCTGCCAGCATCAGCTGACAAAAAAAATGCTTACCATCATGCAATCTATTTTATTTCGAATAACAATCCACTTCAACTTTCAGGGAGAGTAAAAGTGGAATTCCTGTCTTGTCCTAAGTTGAGCTTAAAAAATGGAATCAATGAGTTCACTAAATACCAGGAGAACTTCAGATCTAGAAGAAAATAATTCGAAGGAAGATTTAAGAAGAAATAAAACAAAGGTGCACATGGTCTAAAAAAAAAAAAAAAAACGTAAGATCACACCCAATAATTGAATTTGTATCTTACACTCATATTTCACTTTCATCCTACCATGTAATTAAGATGTGACAATTTGTTTCACCCTTGGATCATCAAATCAAACGTTAATGGGCATTGACTGTTAAGATATAAAATAAATAATAAAACCTATCTCTTTTATTAGTTTAAACTTTTGAGATAAATAGTGATTTTACATGATATCTTCTCATCCATCAACTTAAGTTTTTAGGACAAGTGGTGATTACACATGGTATCAGAGTAGAGATTCTAGAAGAAAATTGAGAAATGAAGCAAAGTATCAGTTTGTATATCTTTAACGTAAACAACAAGCAGAGATTACAAGCTGTATTTAAATAGAAAGACTATGACAGAAGGACATTATACAGTGAGGAAAGTAGGAGAGTATGGTGGACTTTAATATTTAATTGAAGGTGCTGAGATATAAAAGGACACTTGGAATATTTCCCCTTGATTTTAGACAGAGATCTTCATGCTGTGATTGAGTCATATTAGTTCGTGAGTTGTACTCAAATCTGACTTGCCATCCGAAATTGTCTCCATAGATTTGTGCTGATCGTGAGGATGTTTATCACTCAACAGTATGATAGTTTCCTTATTTCTCCAAGAAGCATCCTCTATGTGCTTTGTAGATGGATGGAAGCATTTGTATCCTTTGTGATGATCACTATATCCCAAAAAAAACACATGGTACTGTCTTGGGTTAAAACTTGTGTTTCCTAGTATCCCAAGTATATGGAAAACATTTAGATCCAAATACTCATAAAAATGAGTAATTTGGATGCACACCATACAATTTAAAATAAGAAGTATCTAGATTAATGGCAATGGATGGTAAACGGTTAAGGAGAAAAACAGCAGTTGTAAATGCTTCAACCCATAAGTATAAAGGAGCACCATTGTGAAATAACATTGCCATATCTAGTTCACGAATTATCCTATGCTGACGTTCGACCATACCTGCTTGTTCAGGAGTGTGAGGGCAAGAAATTTAGTGAATGATGCCCTGTGATTGGAAGTGTGAGTTGAGCCTTGAATTAATGAATTCTCTTCCACCATCAGAGTGAAAGATTTTAATTTTTTTTTTCAAATTGTTTCGCTACATATTGTTCGAAAGCCAAGTAAACATTAACAAATTCAGATTTTTTTTTTTAAGAGGAACAAGCCAAGTATACCGAGATAAGTCATCAACTAAACAAGCATAATAATAATATTTTCCAAAAGACAAAACAGGTGATGGACACCATAAATCACAGTGAATTTTATTGAAAATAGAAGCACTAGAATTGTGAGAACAAGAGAATGACAATTTACTAAGTTTGCCTAATTGATAGCTATTACAAATGGATTGCAACTTAGTGAATCCAAGAACATGAATTAATCCTTTGTTCTGAAGCAACTTTAGAGTGGATGCTTGAGGATGTCCAAATCTCTGATGCCATACTTTTGCAGTACCAGATTTGAACCTATGTGAAAAATGTAATTCATGGGGGCTGAAAAGAACATATAAATCACCCTTGCGCCATCCTGTCAATACCTTGTGACCTATCTCCCGTTCCTTAACACAGAAATCAGTATTAGAAAATTCACAATTCAAGGGATAGTGATCAGTAAGTTGACTTACAGACAATAAATTTTATTTTAGATGAGGAACATGTAGAACATTAGTAAGGGGTAGGACTTGAGTTCCATTGTTAAGAGTAGCATCACCAACAGATTTAATTGCTAGTGATGTACCATCTCCAATCAAGACAGAGTCAATGCCAAGATAGGGACGTATATTTTTTAACATACCAGCATTACTTGTCATGTGATTTGAGGCCCTCGTGTCTGATGTCCATTCAGTATGAAAGATAGTGTTGTCAAGGGTGAGAGCAGCCAGAGCCTATGGGACTTCATCTTGTTTGAGAGCTTTTTTTGTTAAGTGCCAACAGATCTTTGCAATGTGACCCATGACACAGTAAATTTGACAGGAATCATTGCAATACATTTCACGTTCAACTGGTGTCATTCGTCATTGTCCTGGAGGAGGTGGTCTCAGAGACATAGAGCCTTATTTGTTGTTGTCATGACCCGTCTGTTTGGGGAGCTGACATGTCCCTGGTTGTTGAAATTCTGATTGTGCGCTTGGAACCCACGACCATTTGAGTTGAATTGATTTTGTGATCCTCGATTGGTGGAATTATATTGTTGGGAAAGGTACTTTTGACCATAAAAAGCCAACTCGTGAGTGGATGTATTAGTAGTGAACCAGTTTTGACGTTGTTTATAACCTTGTAGCAAGGACACCAATTCAGTGTATGTTGGACGTGGTGGCTTTAACATGTTTGTGGTGAAGGACTCATACTTTGATCCTAAATTTGTGAGGAGAGAAAAAACTTTGATTTTTTTAGTTATAGGGCTTCATATGGCTGCTAGATTGTCGCAGATGCCATTGAAATTGCGAATATGTTCAACAATGCTTGTGTTGTCATCTTTGCACCGATAAGTCATTTGCTAACGAAGAGTGAACTCTCTCTCCTGAGAGTCTTGTGCATATGCTTCTTTGAGAGCATCCCAGACAGATTTGGCTGTATCTAGGCCAATAACAAGGCCAAGTGCTTCCTTTGCAAGTGTGCCAATTAGCCATTTGCGAAGAAGTTGATCTGATTTTTGCCATGCAATTATTGCATTTGTGGACTGATCTATAGAGTTGTTTGTGGCTGGTGGTGGGCAAGGTCAGTTTGGGTGTTTCTCCTGTGAGATGACCAACCATGTCTTGGCTTTCAGCAAGAGCAAGAGCTTGTTCATGCCATAGTGGGTAATTGTCTTGTTTTAATTTGAGAGTGATGAAATTGCTGACGTTCTGAAAAAGAGAGGCCATTGAGAGTGAAATAAAAAAAAAGCTTGTTGCTCACACTGGCTCTAATACCAAGAAGAAAATTGAGAAATGAAGCAAAATATCACTTTGTATATCTTTAACATAAACATAAACAACAAGCAGAGATTACAAGTTGTATTTAAACAAAAAGACTATGACAAAAGGATATTATACAGTGAGGAAAGTAGGAGAGTATCGTCAACTATAATATTTAATTGAAGGTGTTGAGATATAAAAGGACATTTTGAATATTTTCCCTTGATTTTAGACAGAGATCTTCATGCTATGGTTGAGTCATATTAGTCTGTGAGCTATACTCAAATCTGACTTGCCATTCGAAATTGTCTCCATAGATTTGTGCTGATCGTAAGGATATTTATCACTCAACAGTATGGTAGTTTCCTTATTTCTACAAGAAGCATCCTCTACGTGCTCTGTTTGTGGGAGTTGAGCTGGCTGATGTGCCTTAATAGTTCTGAGTTTGAACTCTGTCTCTACAGTACTCTATCTTATTTAATTTAAATATTTTACATGTTAGACCCACTCATTCAAAGAGATGTTATAAGCCCACACATGATAGGGAGTAGTGTTAAAATATAAAAGAAATAATAAAATATGTCTCATCATAGTAGGATAAGAGTAAGATGATAATGAAATTTATAAAATCTTTTTTTGCGTATTATATGCATCTCTCCCCTCTAATCCGGCTAGAACTCTCTTATAAGGATCTTAATGCCAATTAATAGTGTTAGAATCGCTTTCACATATATAGATGGCACTAGCTAATTAAGGCAAACCAACAGAGATGAGATTCTCATTTAATCCTATTGGGGGCCATGAGCCCAGTTTGGTTGTCTATGCATGCAGATGCATGTTACTCGGAACATGACTTTGCCAATAACATTTATTTTTGCTCACCCCACAAGCATTTAAGGGATCGTATATGCATCGATCGAGCATTATATTATGCATGTGTGCGCCAGCTGCCACAGTTACCAGCTAGATATATAGAATGGCTACCATTGTTGACTTTGTTGCCCATTTTGGTTCTCGGTTGTTGATAAAGTAATCATTCTTTCCCTTTCATGCCATAAACTAGCTTGGTTGATTTTCTAACTCATTAAAGTGAGAAATATGAACGGCAAAATTTTAATAGTAAAAGGCCATCGATCTATGCATTTATTGTCGTGAGGAAGTCATGTTACCATCATTCATCACAAAAAGGAGAAATGTGTTATCATCAATCATGCATCATTAGGTCGAGCAAGTACTTTTGGTTTTTAATTATGGCCAATGAAAACTATTTAATTGTTATCAATTATTTTTTACAAATATCACTATTTATGTTAAAATGAGTATATTTTTGTCATAAATAATTATTTTCGTCATAAATAATTCGTCACAAATACTCATTTTTCTTGTTGTGAATATAGTGGAATCAAGCTAGCTGAGGCAACCACCAAACCAAGATTTTAGAGAAAAATAAATAAATGTATGTATTCTAATGCAGTAGTACCTATGGAGACGAATTAAGGTCGACCCTTTTCTATCCAAGAAGCTGCACTTACTTTCAAATGCAGTACGTAAGGGAATTGCATGATTAAGGAAGCTTTTTAGTTCTCTCTTTACAAGATATATAAAGAGGAAGGAGGAGATGATGAACGAAAGGATATTAATGTAGGACCATGATCTCCTTATTGCATGCTAGGTCCCTCTCTTATACACAAAGCATTCATTTTTCTTTCTTATAATAGTTGTTTTCTCCTTTTATTAGCCTGTGAGCTATCTCATTAGTTGGTACAGCAACTGTTAGCTAGGGCATATGTCTCGATTGTAGGCTGTCAAAGTGTGCCATCTCATTGGTTTAGACATTGTCTTATATATATCATGTGGGGTTCACGATCTAATCATCTTATCCCCTCAGTAACAATTAAATTTGCTTTGAATGTGGGGACTAAAGTATATTGAATGATTGTACTGTCTTACCACCTCTATTTACACGTGTCATGTACGTACTTACGTGTGATATTGAATTATTTTTATTGTTGATTTAACTTTTTATATCATATTTAACTTTCATATTATTATTTTTCTTCTCAGCATTTTCAAAGCGATAGCATTAATACATTTCAAAATCCGATCATCTATTGCAATGCAAAACCAGTACAAGAAGTTCTGAGCAAGCAAACAGAGGCAGCAGGGCCGGCCTTGGCACTACACGAGTCTCATAAACGCATCCGCGTGAAATTAATGCTTCTATCCAACCCCCTCAACTGTAAAAGCCATCCCTTCATTTTCACTCTCTCTCCCCCGACTATATATACTTCTACTTAGCTTTTGAAGTCCTCATTCTCCTACTTAAACACACACAAAACCCAGTAGGATCCCTTTTACTCCTTCCATTTTTTTTTTCCTTTCCAACTTTCTTCAATGTCGAAGGAGCTTCGGAAAATGGGGGTGCAAGTGTCTGTGCTGGTGCTGTTGCTCTTGAATTTCTGGTGCAAGGCAGCACAAGCAGAGCCCCAAGTGCCTTGCTACTTCATATTCGGGGACTCTTTGGTGGATAATGGGAATAACAACCAACTCCAATCGTTGGCTAGGGCTAACTACATGCCTTATGGAGTTGACTTCCCCGAGGGACCCACTGGAAGGTTCTCCAACGGTAAAACTACTGTTGATGTCGTTGGTGAGCTCTCTTATCATTTAGTTCTCTCTCAAATTGACTAAGGTCTTGATCTTGATATTTAGTTTAAAATCTTTACTTTGGTAGTCATATCATGTTAATCAGTCGTAATACTACTTGTTTTAATATTCATGAATGCATTCACAACAGTTTCATTACTCAAACTTATGACGTCTAGCAACCTGCAGATGGTGTTAAATTGAAACCATCAGCCTCGTCATTATTATGAAAATGACAGTTCCGGCCTGCTCAATGGGTCAACAAATATTTGTGTTATTTTCTTCGATAAAATATTTTTTTTTCGTGTTTAGATGTAGAATATGTGGTGAAAATTCAATTTAAGTTTCAATACTTGTGATATGAGTTTTCCCAAAATGAGTAGCATTCCCTTAGCTTAAGCTATGAATGAGTGTTAGATACGAATAATATTACATATAGTTTTAAGACATTTGAAAAACAATAAGGTCCATCGTTAAAAAGAACACTTAAGACTTGTACAGCTTTATAAAACTGTACAAACTATTTCCCCTTCTTAAGAAGTTCAAAAGACTCTTTTTTTTTTTTTTTTTTCTTTATTTCTAGTTTTTCAATTAATTTTATAGAGTTCCAAGGGCGGGGGAGCTATTTTTTATTGTACTTTAAATATTTTATCAAGGAGAGATCATCAGGGAAATTTGGTTTTTTATTTTTAGTTACTTCAGTTTCTCGAATTTAAATTAAAAAAGAAATTTACTCATGAACCACACATGATTTATTTATTTTTTCTTGTATGTAGTATATGAATGATGAATAGAAAAATTCTTTTAGTTTAGCAAAAATAAAACAAATAAAAAAAAAATTAAATGTACTATATGGTACAGAGATGATGAAGAAAATGATTAATAATTCTACTTAACATCTTATATATTACACGCTTTTTATTTTTTTTTTATAATAAATATATAGTGTATAAATAATGAGTAGAATAATTTAATTAATTTAATATAAATGAAAAATTAATATATAAGATGCGTGGTCATGTGGGACATCCCTAATGCTCTAAGTAAATACATAGTCGTTCAAAAATGAACAAGGTGTCATGAAAGCGCATTTAATAGAAGCGCAGTCGTTTGGTGTGTGCCTATTGCCCTTATCTGACAACTTTTATTTTCTTTCACCAAACATTAAAAACATCGCAGTCTCTTCACCCAGCGGGAAAAGGACAGAAGTTTTTACAATGGCACTGTCCTTTTTACGATCTTGTAAATTATATTGCGATTATTTTTATAATTTTTTATATAATTATATTTTGAAAGAAAATAATGATATTTCTAAAAGGTAATTTATAAAATATATTTATTTTTAATTTTTTTTATAAAGAATGGTGAAAAACGGTTATGTCAAACATAATATTTATCATTTTTTATTGATGTGATTAAAGTCTTTTATATTAATAAATAAGAAAATACTTTAAATATAAAAAAAATTACATAAAAATAAATTTACAGACTTATGTTGTTTGATGTGGTAGGTATGTAAAATTATAAAATTATTTTTATTATAAAATAAATCTAATAAATCTCATAAAATTATATGATTTATTTTTATATAATTTTTTTTTATATATAACAGTTTAAAGTACGACAAGTTTGATAAATTCAGGAGGAAAAGTAATACTATTTTGGATCTGTTTCACTGTGTTCAAGAAGACTAGTTGCTAAAGTGCAGGTCTAAAATACATTTTTGACATCTACAGACTACAGCTGGGCTTATGAAATTCATGCTGCATAGCAGCAATCTAAAATACTTTTTTTTTTTTGTTTTTGTTTCCAATCGACAGCTGAGCTTTTGGGCTTCGATGATTATATACCTCCCTATGCAACAGCAAGAGGTCGAGAGATACTTGGAGGAGTGAATTATGCATCAGCAGCCGCTGGAATCAGAGAGGAAACTGGGCGCCAACTGGTACCAAAAATGTTTCATGACTCGCTTTTTCATTGACAAAGTAGTTATGATGAGTTCAGGGTTGTGTGCTGTGGTTCAGTCTTAAAGGAACCCTCATTCATGCAGGGAGGCAGGATTAGCTTCAGTGGGCAGGTGAAAAACTACCAAGACACAGTCTCACAAGTGGTGAACTTACTTGGAGATGAAGACTCTGCTGCACAATACCTAAGCAAATGTATATACTCCATTGGATTGGGTAGCAATGACTACCTTAACAACTATTTCATGCCCCAATATTACTCTACTGGCAACCAATATACTCCTGATCAATATGCAGATGTTCTTATTGAACAATATACAGAACAACTAAAGGTCAGTACTACATTTCCTTACTCTTTGCTTTTGGCTTTTTCCCTAGGAAAGTGAGCTAAAATGGACTGAGCTGAGCCTTAAAACCGGCTCTAGGTGACTGGCCAAAATGGGCATTACCTGTTAAGACTTCAATGTTACATTATTGCCAGTTATAAACTTCTTTCTTTTCGGCTTCTTTTGGGCTGGGGAAGTGGGCGCAGTACTCTGGCCTTACTGAATGTGCACCCTTCAACAAAACTGGCATTAATGGTCAAGTTACCCTAGTAATCTGCATTTGGGAAACCATGTAATATTTGGACAGGTTTCATGGTACAGATCTTGTACGACTATGGAGCAAGGAGAATGGCCTTGTTCGGACTAGGTCAAATAGGCTGCAGCCCAAATGAATTGGCTCAAAATAGTCAGGATGGGTCAACATGTGTCCAGAAAATCAATTCTGCCAACCAGATATTCAACAACAGGTTGAAATCTCTTGTTACTAATCTCAACAGCAATACACCAGATGCAAGATTCATCTATGTAGACTCTTTTGGGATTTTCCAAGATATTATAAGCCGTCCTTCATCTTTCGGTAAAATCATTTCCATTCAATTCTAGTTGAAACTAATCTTTATATGATTAAGGAGGAACAGGTGCCATTATTTATATTGAGGTATTCATGCATGCTTTGTACATCTTTCTTTTGGCAACTATAGGTTTCAGTGTAACAAATGCCGGGTGCTGTGGTGTGGGAAGGAACAATGGGCAAATTACATGTCTACCTCTTCAAACTCCATGCCAAAATAGGGATGAGTATCTCTTTTGGGATGCTTTTCATCCAACCGAGGCAGGGAACGCCATTGTGGCCAGGAGAGCTTACAGTGCTGAGTCTGCATCGGACGCTTACCCGATTGATATCAAACGATTGGCCCAGCTATGAAAAGATCATGGAGATATTAATGGTTGTGATTTGGGCGACAATTAAGATGCATGGAAAGTTGCTGATAATTGTGTTTCATTACTATTGTAACTATGAACCTAAAGATCTATGATCCGAACTCCAGTGTCCATTTCGTGGTTTGTGCAAATCATATCTATGAATCTTGTTTATAAATTTTGAGCTTAAATACTGATGCACATCTCAACTTTCCTCTTTTCCTTGCCATTCTTGAAAACAGATTAGTAAGAAATCAATGATTTGTTTTATAGCATTATTAAGCTTTTTAAAACATAAAATTAGCAATACAAAAAATCGAGCATTTATAAAGAATAATTATTTATGATGAAAATATATTCATTTTAGTAAAAAATGATATTTTGGTAGGAAATAACTAACAACCAAAAAAACAATTTTTAAGTGCAAGTGAAAGCCAACTAAGTTTGAACTAAAATGAGTACAGGCTCAGCTATTTATGTTAGTATCCACACTGAATATTTCTTTTCTCTAATATGCCCTATAACATTAATTGTTAATTTCGTGTTAACCGAAATATTTATACGAGCAACAATAAATGTTGTAAGGTCCGCTTCATGTGTTTATCTTTTTTGTTGGAGCTTCTTAAGTTTGGATAATATTTGAATGAGCCTTGACCTAGTTCCTTTTAAATATGTTTTCATCCTACTTAGTCTTATAGAACTTGATTTTAATTCTAATTAGGGGTGAAGACCGACATATACGGTTTTCATTATGGTCTGACACAAAAATGAAACTGAACCAACTGTTTTCTTTAATGTTTAAAACTAGTCGAACCGGCCGATTAAAGTGGAGAAAACTAGCATGCTCGGTTTCAAAGTAATTTCAATCGATTCGTCGATTTCCCTTCGGCAGCGCGATGAGAGAGAGAGCCGAGAGAACAGAGATTGTGATGAGATAGAGAGACAGAGAGAGAATGGTGGCATGTTGCGATGAGAGAGAAAGGCAAATGGGAAGCGCATTGAGAGAGAAAGAGAGATGGGAGGTGCAATTGGAGAGAGAGAGAGAGAGAGAGAGAGAGATTGGTGGCATTGTATGATAGAGGAGAGAGAGATGCCAGCGAACAACACTGCATGAGAGAGGAGAGAGAGTTTGAGAGAAATAGAGAATCCGAATAATAAGTGGGAAGGGAGGGGGCAAGAAGTATTAAACCTTAAATCTAAATGACATCATTTGATGTATTAACCAGATGACTTCGTCTCATTTTAATTTTTTTTTAAACAGTACGTATAAAACGATGTCATGTAACTCACTTAAGTGAAATAACATTGTTTTACATAAGATATATATATATATATATATATATATCAGCTGGTTCAATAGTTTGAACCAGACCAAATTGGCCGACATCAATTTCCTACAGCTGGCCAACTGATTCTCTGTCGGTTTTGGTCGGTTCTTGACTTCGATGGCCGATTCATGTCAGTGATGACCAATTTTGTCGCTTTCTATACCACCCTAATTTAATCACTTCTTACCGTTGCTAAAACAATCTAAATCGAGAAAATTGGATGCAATATAGTTACATCCATGCAAAACTTAATTTTATTGGAATCTATAAAACTCAAGTGTTTAATCTCTCTCTACTCTCCTCCTAATTTCCCTTCAAACTTTCCTTATTTTCTTCTGCTTTATCATTTTACACAGGATAATTTTTTCTACTTCCTCCTCAGCCTGATATAATTACCATTTTTCCTCCTTAACTTCGAACATATAAATTTTTTTTGTTAAAGTGAGAAAGCTTATCTCTATATTTTGATAAATTATTATCATAAATATCCGTCATATATCTCTAAAATTGATAAATGTATTGAAAGTATTATATATATATATATATATTATATTAAATCATATTTCCACAATAATAATTTCATTTTTATTCTATTTTTCAAGTATCACAGCCTAAAGTTGATAGGGCTTTTTTTTATAATCATTGTTATTGAAATTATCCAAATACCCATGTATAGTAATACAAAGAACTACCAATTCATTCAATAAATTGCTAGCCAATATTCATACAATTATACGATAAGAAAACATTAACATAAAATAAATCAACTACATATCACTAAGAATGGAAACGAAGGGAAACCCTTTAAAGAACTCTTTAATGGTAAATCCCACAAAGCAAACCAACCCAGAAAAGTCACTTTTATTATTTGAAAATATGCTACAAGCAATTTTCAATTAAAAAAATCATTGCCAATTGACACTTCTATTTAACCAGACAAACGACTTGTTTGTCTTTACCGCAGTAGTAGTTAGAATTTCTGACGATCTTCAAATATTAACTTTTCTACTATAACTCCAATGGGTGAACACAATCACTCTACCTCAATCTCGGATCACGATCGCACTATTTGAGAGAAACCACATGAAAATTCTCAAGGGAATTTTTTCACTAAATTTAGCATTGGAAACTGATCTAAAAAATCTCCAAGTCCCAGTGAAATTATGCTGACGGATTTAATCTGTTGCGAGAAGTTTTTTTTTCATAATTTGTTTAATCTTCTTAAACATTTAAAAAATAATTAAAAAATAATTACTTAATTATTAAGTAAAAAAAGTATTAGTTGGACCCACTCTCGATGGGACGTCTCGGTAGAATAGTATTTTCCTTTGAAAAATTATAAACAAATATTATTTTTCATAATACATTAAATAATTATATTTTAAAATGAAAAATATTTATTTTATAAAAATAATATCCTTTTACAAAAATATCTGTGAAATGAAATATATTATTAAATTCTGTGTAATTTTTTTTTCCTTCCCTAGTTGGTATCATCTGAAGGCTGAAGCCTTCAATTATTGTGACATTGTCCCGATTAATCAGTTGTCATCCAAGAAAAAAGTTGATTAGGAAAAAAAGAAAAAAAAAGTTGTCATCTAAGAAAAAAGTTGATTAGAAAAATAAAAAAGTTGTCATCAAAAAATGGCATAGTCTAATCGATTTACAGGTTTTGACTCTGTACAAGCTAATCTCCGTACTTTCTTTGTGTTATGACGCCAAAATGAAGAAGAGAATCCTAAGCAAGAACGAAGACAGGAAGCATCAATCTGAAGTGAATTGAAACTGATTTGAAGTAAGAGAAGTGGAGACAGTGTCGTTTGCAGTAAAGTTAGATTGGGTTCCCATTGTGAGACGCAACGTTTTGGCATTTATAAGCCAAAATGGTGCGTTCAGCTTTTAAGAACATGTTAATTTTATTTTAGTATTAAACGCAGCGTGTTTGGACTCTTAAATGCCAAAAACGAGGCATTCTTTTAGTAAGCAGGTTTCCTTTTAATTCAGTTGTAAGACGCAAGATTTTGGTCATGACCAAAACGGTGCGTCCTGTCAGTCACACTAAGTAGCAGGTAACATTAGTTTAGCCTGCAAAGTTTGTTAGAGTTTCTATATTTGGGTAAGGACGGGGCCTGAGTGGAGGCATTCAGACATTAAGAAAATTCATAGCTATATTTTGTTGTAGGAGAAAGGGACTACCTCGAATGAGTTCCAACGTATCAATTCAAATATCAATGCATTTCTTCATATTCATTTCCATTGCTTCCATTCATCAAACACCTGTAGTGCATACGATTATTAGAGCATTGCCGTAACATTCCACTTCCATCCATCATTACAATAAGAAATACAGTGAGGAAATATCAAAGGTTCTAACAAGTGGTATCTTGAGCATCGATCCTACCAAACTCACCCTCCGCACCCTCAACCATAACCATACACAACCCAATGGATTTACTGCCCAAAAAAACAATACACAACCCAAAAAACTAGAAACTACAGACCAGAAAAGCCAAAATAGCTATACACATTTGCCATCCAAGAGCCCATAATCCTTCAACCATGGCTGAAACTACTAGATCCAAACAAATGCAACAGCAAATTGATGCTTTGGGGGAGAACCATCTAGCCAACCAAACACGTTTCAACACCATTGATGAGAGGCTGGACCAACTCACTGAAATGGTTTGAACCTTGTTTGCTCACCATGGAAATATGGCACGGGACTTGCAAAATCGTCAAGATAATGAACAAGTGCAGCAAAGGGGGCCAGCTTTAAGAGGTATTCGTTTGGACTTCCCTCACTTTACGAGAGAAAACCCATCTGGTTGGATCTTTAAGGTATCACAGTACTTTGAATACCACCAAACAACCCCTGCCCAAAAGTTATTATTGGCCTCATACACATGGAGGGAGAAGCATTAGTATGGTATCAAGAGGCTTTAGATACAGTCCAGTTTGTGAGTTGGGAAACCTTGGTGAGGGCTATGTTGGTTCGTTTTGGACCAACTGCCTATGACGACCTTTTGGAAACCTTGACAAGGTTGAAGCAAGTCACCACAGTAGTAGCCTATAAGGCTAGTTTTCAGGCACTCTCGAATAGAGTGAGCGGCTTATCCGACTACCATAAGCTGAGTTACTTTCTCAGCGACCTTAAGGATGAAATAAGGTTGCCTCTTCACATGTTTAACCCACACAACTTAATCGCAGCATTTGGATTAGCACGAATTTAAGAAGAGTACCTTATGAGTGCTAAGAAACCAATGAAGTTCTCGGCTGAGAAAGGGCAGTTTAGTTCCAGTAACAACTATAATTCTTATGGGAATAGTAGTGCTACCAGGAATAGCAACCAAAAATATAGCCCTTCTACCAAAAAAGTTTTTTCCACGGCTTGGGATGAGAAGCGTAAGAAAGGGTTGTACTATCATTGCAATGAAAAATAGAACCCCAACCGCAATTGCAAAAAAACTAAGGTGTACCTTCTAGAAGGAGGGGAGGACTCGGGAGAGACAGAGGAAGGTGAAGAGGAAATTGCTATGGTTGCTGATTTACTTATTGAAGGGGACTCAAAACAGAAAGGGATGATGGTAGAACCCGAGATATCCTTAAATGCAATTACGGGGACCCTTAGTTCGAAGACTATGCGACTCATGGGGTAGATGGGAAGCACACAAGTGGTTCTTTTGGTCAATTCTGGGTCGACACATAGTTTTGTTGACCGCTCTATTGCCCAAACAACCAAGCTAGTGGTTGATGAGGCAAAGAGACTTGCTGTTAAGGTTGCTAACGGACAGATTGTGCAAGGCTTAGGCTTTTGCAGCAACGTCAATCTCAAGGTCCAAGGTATATCATTTCAACCTTCTTTTATGTTTTACCCCTTGGTGGTTGCAATGTAGTTCTCGAAGTGGATTGGTTGGAGACACTTGGGCCTATTGTTTGGATTTTCATGAGCTGTCTATGAAGTTTGTGTGTTGTGAGAAAAAGGTGGATTTGTTGGGGCTGAAATTAAAGGGCCTTACTGTGGCAATAGGGGGAAAGGCCATGCTTGCATCTATGCAAAGGGAGAAAGGGTTGTTTTTGCAACTAGTTACTGTAACTAGTGTGGGACAGCCTTCGAGAGGGGGAGATAAGGTGCAGAATATGATTTCACAGTTTGCAAAGGTGTTTGACATTCTGAAGTGACTTCCACCCTCAAGGCCCCAAGACCATAGATTACCCCTTAAAGAAGGAACCCAACCCATTACCGCTAGACCTTACGGTTACCCACACTACCAAACGTCAGAAATTGAGAAGATAATGGCTGAGTTACTTGAATCAGGTGTAATAAGGCCCAGTTCAAGTCCCTTCTCATCTCCCATACTGTTGGTCCGCAAGGCGGATGAGAGTTGGCGTATGTGAGTCGATTATCGAGCACTTAACCAAGAAACCATAAAGGATAAGTTTCCTATCCCCCTTTTTGATGAACTCTTCGATGAGTTACACGGGTCGGTGTTTTTTTCAAAGCTGAATTTGAGGTCTGGATACCACCAAATGAGAGTGGTACCCGAGGATGTAGCAAAGACAGCCTTTAAAACCCACGAGGGGCACTATGAGTTCCTCATGATACCCTTTGGTTTGACTAATGCCCCTTCAACTTTCCAAAGGTTGATGAATGAGGTGTTTCAGCCTTATTTGCAGAAGTTTGTGTTAATTTTTTTTTTTTGACAATATCCTAGTGCACAACAGCTATTGGATAGAACATTTGAAGCACTTGCGGGTGGTGCTGGAAGTATTAAAAAAGAATCAGTGTTACGCTAAGTTAACAAAGTGTCAATTTGGGGTCAATGAAGTAGACTATTTGGGGCATATAATCAGTGAAAGGGGAGTGATGGCTGACCCACGGAAGGTGGTTGCGATGCTGGAATGGCCTGTACCAAACAATGTCAAATCCTTACAAAGATTCTTGCGGTTGACGGGTTATTACCAAAAGTTTATAAAAGGGTATGGGACTATTGCTGCACCCTTAACGGATTTATTAAAAACAAAATGTTTTCTTATGGAATGAGGCTTCTTTTAAAGCTTTTAAGGAGCTGAAATTGGCTGTAACATAGCCCTTTGTGCTTAGGTTGCCGAATTTCACTTAACCCTTCACAATTGAGTGCGATGTGAATGGAAGAGGAATGGGGGCAGTTTTGATGCAGCAGGGGCAGCCACTGGCTTATATGAGCAAGGCCTTAAAGGGAAAAGAACTCCTACTCTCCACATATGAGAAGGAGCTTCTCGCCCTAGTGACAACAGTGAGGAAGTGGAGGCCTTATCTTCTAGGGCAATCATTTGTGATTAAAACTGACCAGCAGGCCCTAAAGTTTTTATTGGAGCAGTGTGTGGGAACCGTGACTCAGCAAAAGTGGGTAAGTAAGTTAATGGGATAAGATTTTGTTATTACTTACAAGAAAGGAAAAGAAAACGTGGTAGCGTATGTATTGTCAAGAAAATAGGAAGAAAATGAGTTAGAAGTTGGAGCCTTAACCATGATAACGTTTCCAACACCTGAATGGGTAGAGGAACTTAAGGCCAGCTATGAAGAGTTAGTTGAGCTTAAGGAGATCCTAAAACAAGTAAGGAAGACTACTGTTTTACCAAGGAATTACCAGATGCAGCAAGGTTTATTATTGAAGAAGGGCAGAATAGTAATTGCATCGGATTCCTCCTTTAAGGGCAAAGTTTTGCAGTATATACATGATAATCCTATAGGTGGTCACTCGGGTTATTTACGAACCTATCAAAGGGCTAAACGAGATTTTTACTGGAAGGGCATGAAAAAAGACATAAAAAGGGTTGTGAGGGAGTGTGTGATTTGTCAAGTAGTGAAATATGAAACACACCACCAACGGGGTTGTTGCAACCCTTACCCGTGCCCAAACAAGCGTGGACAGAAATTTCCATGGATTTCATTGAAGGGTTACCCAAGTCCAGTGGTTTCAATTTGATCTTAGTGGTAGTAGACAGATTCACAAAATTCGGGCACTTCATACCCTTGTCGCACCTTTACATAGCAGCTGGGGTGGCTAGTTTTTTAATGAATCATGTGTTCAAGTTACACGGCCTACCCTAAACTATCATGACAGATCGTGACCCTATATTTGTGAGTTCTTTTTGGCAATATTTCTTTTCTTTACAGGGGTCAGCTCTTAATCTAAGCTCTGCCTACCATCCACAATCCGATGAACAGACAGAGGCCCTCACTAAATGCTTGGAAGGTTACCTACGATTCTATGCCGAATCTACACCTCATAAGTGGTCATAGTGGCTACCATTTGCAGAATGGTGGTACAATACATCTTATCACACAGCTACTAAGATGACACCCTTCCAAGCCCTCTATGGGTACCCCCCACCACTACTTCTGTCATACATACCAGGGACTTCAAACAACCAATCAGTTGATCAAACATTACAAGGCAGAGACAAGGTTATCAAAATTCTTAAGGAGAACATGGAAGGAGCAAAGAATCGAATGAAAATACAAGCTGACAGGCATATAATCAAGAGAACATTCGAAGAGGGGGAATGGGTGTACCTGATGTTACAACCCTTCCGACAAAGATCCATAGCACATTGCCAAAATATGAAGTTGTCTACCCGGTATTCCAGGTGGTTCCAAGTAGAGAAGAAGATCGGGCAGGTTGCTTATCGGCTTAAACTGTCCCCATTATCTCGAATACACCCTACCTTCCACGTATCATGCCTCAAAAGGAAGGTGGGAAACTCAATCCAACCGTTAGGCACACTCCCTCCCATCGATTCACAGGGTGAAGTTCTTCCCAAGTCCTAAAAAGTGGTAGATTGTCATCTGAAGAAAGAAGGAGACCATGGGGTAACTGAAATCTTGGTTAAATGGAGGGAATTGGGAGATGAAGAGAACTCGTGGGAGAGACTATGGAAACTACAGCAGCTTTACCCGCACCTTGTGGGCAAGGTGCTGTGAAGAATGGGGGATTTGTTATGATGCCAAAATGAAGAAGAGAACCTAAGCTGGAACGAAGACAGGAAGCATCGAACTGAAGTGAACTGGAATTGATTTGAAGTAAGAAAAGTGGGGACGGCGTCGTTTGCAGTAAAGTTAGATTGGGTTGCCATTGTGAGACACAACATTTTGGCATTTATAAGCCAAAACGGTGCGTTCAGCTTTTAAGAACATGTTAGTTTTATTTCAGCGTTAAACGCAGCGTGTTTGGACTCTTAAAAGCCAAAAACAAGGCGTTCTTTAGTAAGCAAGTCTCCTTTTAATTCAGTTGTAAGACGCAGTGTTTTGGTCATGACCAAAATGGTGCGTCCTGTCAATCACAGTGAATAGCAGGTAACATTAGTTTAGCCTACAAAGTTTGTTAGAGTTTTTATATTTGGGTAAGGACGGGGCCTGAGTGGAGGCATTCAGACATTAAGGAAATTCATAGCTGTAGTTTGTTGCAGGAGGAAGGGACTACCTCGAATAAGTTCCAACGTATCAATTCAAATATCAATGCATTTCTTCATACTCATTTCCATTACTTCCATTCATCAAACACCTATAGTGCATACGATTATTAGAGCATTGCCATAACATTCCACTTCCATCCATCTTTTCCACCATTCATTACAGTAAGAAATATAGTGGGGAAATATCAAGGGTTCTAACTCTTTGAATTCTTTACTTCCTTTCTTGTTGTCATGACTTGCACGCCTTTTGTGAACAGATCCCAACAATTTTCTAAAGAAGAATAACTTGGGATTTGATCGATAAGAGCAGTTGGCGTTGTTAATTCCCATATCAAAGTCAACTCAATCATTCTCATTTTATCTTATTACTATAATTTTTATAATTTTTTATATAAAATATAATAAATAATTTTATTTTTTTAAAATCTCAAAATAATAATATCAAAAAAATATATAAAAATAATATTTTATTCAACTTTTAACTTTTATCTAAAACCATCTCATCTCATCTCATCTCACTATCCAACCCCACCTGAGAGTAATACTAGATACAAACTTTAAATAGACAAAACTTATACAAATTTTTAATAAAAAAATAGGTCACACTAATAAAGAATAGTTTTTTTTATATACATTTTTAAGATGGAGTCTACTTTTTTACAAAAGCTTGCATGTAACTTATCTATTTAGAGTTTGTACAAATCATTTCTTTTCCCTGTAAGATTCAAATTTTGGTTAGAATTTTAAATTTTGACTATAGCATTAATTTTTGATTAGGTGAATTCATATTAGACTAGCCATTTTAAAGTTAGTCCAATACAAATGCTCTAAGACTTCATTCATTTTCTTATAGAAGTCGGTTTTAAGGTTATTAATTTATTTAAGGCAACGTTTCAATGTTAAGCTAATTTTATACGACTTGATTTCATCTCTCAATTGTAATATTTTATAAATTCTATTGAGATTTGTTGGAATATAAATGAATTAAAATATATATTTAAATAATAAATTGAAAAATATATTTAAATAATAAATTAAAATACATATTTAAATATATAAAGTAGGATGAGATAAATTTAAATTTTGGATAATATTTATTCCACAAATAAAAGTCATCTATGGGAGTAATCACTATAACAGAATGTGTGTTTTGTGACAGAGAAAACTGTCACAAAAAAATGGCAAACCGTCACTAAACATATTTGGTGACTGTTTGAAACCGTCACCATGACCGTCACCTAAAGTGCGTCACAGAAAACATTTGGTGACGGTTTACTGTTCAACCGTCACAAAAAATATTTTTAGTGACGGTTGGAAGTGTTCCGTTCTGTACAACGTTCGAACGTTCCTTTTTTTGTGACGGTTATGAACTGTCACAGAAAATCACGTTCGGACGTAAAATCAAACGTTCGGACGTTATACTCGACCGATTGGCGGTCGAATGAGAGAAGTTGACGTTCGTTGGATATCGTGTTCGAACGTATAAAATTTACGTTCGAATGTTAATGCGTCCGAACGTTAATTACATTAAACGTTCGAATATTTGTTCGAACGTAAACGTAAATGTTCAAACGTAGCGCGTTTAATGTTCGGACGTTATTTCGAATGTAAACGAAGGAGCGTCCGAATGCAAGTTCTTTGTTCGAACGTTAGTCGCTTTACCGTTCGAACGGTTTGTTCGTTTTAGCGTGAGTACGTTCGAACGTATAGTTTAACGTTCGAACGTATAGTTTAACGTTCGAACGATTCAATTGTATTTACGTTCGAACGTTTGTTACAGTGTGAACCAACGTTCGAACGATTTTTATTTACATTCGAACGTACAGATCAGAAATACTAATTTCATAAAATTTAAAAACATAATACCAATTGTATCATATTACATACCCAATTAACAAGTAACAATGTCTTATAAAAGTACAAAATTAGATATTAAAACTAGTCAGAAATATTGATAAAATTTATTTCTTCTTTTTCCCTCTCCCACGGGGATTCTGTTGCAACGAAATAACACGTTCCATTTGCACCATCATCTCCCGTTGCACTTGCTCTTGCACTTCATTGCGTATTCTTTCCTCCTGGTCTTTCTGTTGGTCCTGCAAACGCGTCTCTAAATGAGACTGTCGTTCTAAGATAGACTCTAACTCTTGTTGTCTCGACCTCATATACTCATTCTCAAGCCGTGCAGCTTCTAAATCTGCCGTAAGATTATTAATTTGTGAAGCCGATGAGGTTGAGGAGGATGAACATTTATGCTTGATAGATCATCCCAAACCTCTTGCCATACTAGACTGCGGCCCGAGCACTTGCGTGAATATGTCTATGTCACTAAGAGAGGATTCCTTAGAAGCCGACTGCATCTCCAACATTTTGCTCTGCAATTTAAAAGGTAATGATCGTAAATAATTAGTAACGTATTAAAAGAAATAGAAATAAGAAATAAACTATTAAAATATTATATAAATAATTTATTTAACAAAATTAACACTGCTTACATAATTATCTGCAGCGACAAGATCCATCCACTCACTATGCTCATTAGTGTGAGCAGCAGCATAGACATGAATGAGGGAAAAGTTTTCAGGATCATCACGTTTCTAACAAAGCGAGAATATTAGCAATTTTAAAAAGATAATATTAGTACTTATCAGAAATAATATCAGGAAAATAAATGAATTCTATAATTTTTTAATTACCATTTTTTCAGCAAGACGGTGGAATGACCTTGAACCGGCACGATGGTGGATAGTCAGAACGGATCTATTCTGTGCATTTGTAGAACTCAAGTGCTACAAAATATATTAAAAATGTTAATTGTAATATGTATACATATAATATATAAAACGAATATGAATGTAAATAATTAAAAGATATAAATGTAAAATACCTGATAATCTGGAGATGCGAAAAGATCACAACACTTTCTCCAATCATCTAACTTCATCTGCTGAAAAGGAGACTGCGCAGCCTCTTCCAACGTCTCAAACTTCTTGAAGTGGTCATGACATCGTCCTTTGTGACGTCGGAATAGTGTAGCTATCAACTCATTCACGGTTCTCAAATCCTCGCTACAGCCAAAGTCGAGGTCGAATTCATCCTAATAAGAGAATCAGGTAAAAAATATAATATATTAATCTAGGTGAAAAAAATGTACTGAAAAGTAAACTCACCAGCACACGACTTCGAATGTGCTCCTTAATCTCTATCGGAACATCTCGCCATGAGCGCACATAAAATGGAGCATAAGCTCGAACTACTGTGCCAATATAGGAGGAAAGCGCTGCTGCACTATCATCCACTCCTCCAGTGGAATTATCAGGAATTGTGATCTTCAATTTACCATGCCTTCTATTTTTTTCAAGAGAGATTCCACGTGTATAGCCACTACCGGGACGTGCAGATGCATCAACTACATGATAATAGATATACTATAATTATAATTATATAGTTATTGAGAAAAAAATATTAACTATATATATAATTATCAACGACAATATTTCCTTACTGGTAGGTGTCGACTGGCTGTTGTTCTCTTCTGTGTTAGCTTCATCTTCAGGAACGGATTCCTCGAGTGGGAAGTCCTTAATGGGTTCAGGACTTGGACTTGGCGGAGGCACATTTCTTCGTTGTCGTTTTGGCGGCATTCTTGAAAATAATTAATTATATCAAAGAAAATTAATTAGAAGAAATTATCAAAAATTCAAGATATTTTATAGTCACCTATATGAATAAAATATTTAGTACTTTTATTCTTCAGATGAATTTTCCATGCTTGTTTCAGAATCTCCATCAATAATATTTTCATCATCATCATGCACCTCTTCTTCATCATCTTTATCCACCTCCTGCCCGGATTCTGATTCGTCATCATCTTCTGACTCGTCTTCTTCTTCCTCCTCACTGACTTGAATTGAATGATCATTTAATACAGACGGGTCGAGATGTACGGGTGGGACATCATCTCTACACAAGGGGAGCAACTCGAGTGCACCGAGGTCAACAAACAAATTAATACCCTCTCCATCTTCCTGGTATGCCTCAATAATCGGAGTGTCATTTTCATCTCCACTATTCTCGTAATCTGCACCCGTTCCTGCTTCATATATATTTCGAGGAACAAATTTTTGTACGACTCGCCAAGTTATCTCCCCACTATCTTCATCAGCACTTTTCATTGGATCAATCAAGTAATAGACTTGGGTAGCTTGACAAGCCAATACGAATGGATCATCTTCGTACCATTTAGATGCAGTATTGACACTCGTAAAGTGATTATCCCTATGTATCGAAACCCGACCACCGCCTAAATCCCACCAATCACATTTAAAGACATATGTTACAGACCCACCCAGATATTTCAATCCGATAATATCACGTATGACACCATAATAGTCAATATCATCTGTTCCATGACTCCCCTCGACCAACACACCACAATTTTGAGTCTTTCTATTACGTTCACGGTCCAAAGTATGGAATCTATAACCTCGAACCGTGCATGCAATATATCGAAGTGCTCTATTTGAGGGACCACGGGCCAATGCATACAATTCAGAAGAAATTGATCCGGGATCACGAGCACGTTGTTCCAAAATCTATAAATTGAAATAGTATATATTTATTATTTCATTATCCAGAGTAAAAATTTCACAATATAACATATATATAATTTTAGTTCATACACGTTCTTCAAACCATCCGGGAAATTCTTCCTCGTGTCTTGCCTCTATATTTTCTACGCCTTCCGTCCTAAGTTTGTCCATGTGGTCACTGTTATAACATGTTGCAAAAGAAGTATATTTTGAGCACAACAATTCTAATTAATTTAAAGAAAACTATAATTATTCAAAGAAATGAAATGACATACCTAAGATAATCATCAATCTCTCGGCAGTTATTTAGCACATACCACCGAACTTTACCCAACTCTCCATCAATTAAATCGTAACCTGTTTTTGCACCCAAGGGTCGTACATTCTGGGAAAACACTGATAGCTCACGAGGAGGCGGAGTAGCAAGATCAGCATTTCGCTCTTGACGATTAAATCGTGTCTTAACACCACGAAGATATAGAGAGCAAAATGTTAACCATTCATCGTGTATATAGGCCTCTGCTATTGAATCAGCTTTGGCTTTATTCCCAACAGTGCGCTTCAATCGACCCAAATATCTTTCAACTGGATACATCCAACGGAACTGCACCGGTCCACCCAGAAGTACCTCTCGCGGTAAATGTATTGCTAAATGGACCATGACATCAAAAAATGATGGTGGAAAGATCTGCTCGAATTTACATAGTATAGTAGCAATGTCTTCTTCCAATTTCGACAACACATCTCGATTTACTACCCGAGCACACAAATCCTTGAAAAACATACATAGTTCAGATATGGCCACACGTACATTAGATGTAAGCTTCCCACGAATTCCCACAGGTAATAACTTCTGCAAAAATACGTGACAATCATGACTTTTCAATCCATTGATTTTCCAATCATCAGGACTCACGCATCTACCAATATTTGAAGCATAACCATCTGGCAACTTCACACCTTGCAACTATTTGCAGAAATCCATCCTTTCCTCCCTCGTCATCGTAAAACATGCATGCGGCATGATCACCCTGTTGCCTTCCACCCGCAAATGCAGATTATGTTTAATTCTCATTCTTTCAAGATCTTTCCTCGTCTTGATCGTGCCTTTCGTCTTTTTGTTAATACTCATCAATGTACCCAGTATATTATCACAAATATTCTTCTCTATGTGCATTACATCCAAACTATGTCGCAACTTGCATGACGACCTATACTGCAAGTCAAAAAAAATACTACGCTTTGTCCAATTCAATTCTTGTACGGCTCGTTTTCTCTTGTTCTTTCCCCGACCTTTGCCAAAATTGTTCGCTCTAACATGTTGCAGTTGTTCCACTATCTCTTCTCCAGACAACTCTTTTGGTGCAATCTTATCCTCTACTCTTCCATCAAACTTGGCACATTCTCTTCTCCATGCATGATTTGCTGGTAAATAACGTCGATGACCCATGAAATACAACTTCTGAGAAAATTTTAGCCACTCACTAGCAGTTTCTTTATTACACGTCGGACACGCTAACTTCCCTTTCGTACTCTAGCCGGAAAGATTCCCATACGCCGGAAAATCATTTATGGTCCACATTACCGCAGCATGCATCTGAAAAGATGTCGACTTAGATGCATCATAAGTTCTAACCCCTGTTTCCCATAACTCTTTCAGCTCTTCAATCAACGGCTGCATGAATACGTCAATATCATTCCCAGGTGATCTAGGGCCAGGGATGAGTAAAGTTAACAAAAAGTTTGGCGTCTTCATGCACCTCCATGGTGGAAGATTGTACGGAATCAATACCACGGGCCAAGTGCTATAACTTGTATTCATATTCCCAAAAGGGTTGAATCCATCGGTTGTGAGTCCCAGGCGCACGTTCCGAGCTTCTAACCCGAACTCTGGATACTGATTATCGAAAGACTGCCACGCAAGTGAATCAGCTGGATGCCTCATATACCCGTCATTCTTAACTCTTTTCTCCTCGTGCCACCTCATATCATGAGCTGTTTTCTTACACATATATAGTCTTTGCAACCTAGGTTTCAAGGGAAAATACCGCAACACCTTAACCGGGACGTTTTTCTTATCTTTCCACCTCGACTCTCCACATACAGGACATGCTTGTTTCTCCTCGTTCTCCTTCCAGAACAATACACAATCATTCTTGCATGCATGTATGGACTTGTACTCAAATCCTAATCCCTTTCTCAACTGCTTCGCTTCATAAAAGTTCTTAGGCAATGCAGACCCTTCGGGAAGAACCTCGTTAAATAAGTCCAATACCATGTTTATTGCTTTCGTCGACATCCCACACAATGATTTAATGTGAAGCAACTGCACAATAAACGACATTTTGGAATGTTTTGTACAACCTGGGTAAAGCTCGCGCTTTGCATCTTCCCACAGTGAAGGGAAATTATCACAATCAGTCCCTGATCCACCAGTTGAGGCATTGTCGTTAACCTCATCCATAAACATCCCAGCTCCAATGTCACCCAACATCTCCTCCATCTCATCATGCTCATAATCATCATCCATGTGCCGCAAATAATTGTGATGATCGACCAATACATCTGCTGACCCTTCATACGACTCACCATGCAGTACCCATCGCGTATACCCCAGATCCATACCGTTCACAAATATATGACGCTCTACTTCATCCAATCCTATCGCACACAAATTTTTACACCCTCGACATGGACACTTAATGTAACCACGACTATCAGCAGAAGCCCATGCAAAATCAATGAAAGTTCTTACTCCATATGCATAGGGTACGTAATCTTTTCCAAGTCTATCGTCCAGACGCATCCAATTTTTGTCCATTTCTAAAAACATCTATATATTAATAACACGTACATTGAAAATTCACATGCATCTCATGCTCCAATTCTCATTACTTTTTTGATAAGGTAGTTGGTCCTATCCCATTCGAGATTATATTCTCCATATTGCACAAATCTCGTCACTCTACTAATTTCTACGTTAGTAGAAATTTCGGTAGCACCTCCCCATAATTCTCCAAGTATACATGTTCAAATATCGGGATTGTGACCCTACGAACAGTATACCCGAAGAACAATAGAAGAAGACACCGAAACTTCATATTAAACGTGGAAAGTAGCGAGTAACAAAAATGTGCAATACAGATAATATAATCTCAAACTGTCCACACTGGACAATTCAGGAATCAGTGGACACATAAATGTACACTGATTCCCAAACGGGTCTAAAGGTATTTATGCAATGTCACACGCATCTAACAGTATAATCATACAACAATATCTCCATATTGTTAAACTAAAGAGGGATGGAAGATTATGTGACCCTACGTTTCGTGTCTTGTACACAACGAGGGAGAATGATCTTGAAGAAATGTTTAAAAATTGGTCTAATTACTTAACCGTCACAAACTGTCCGACCTCGACACTCCTCTCAAGGCCGAAGAGACTATGACAATCAAGCAATTAGACCAAAATTTACAGATTATAATTGTTATATATAATTTTAAAGGTTATTATATAATTTTAATTATTATCATTCCACAATTATAATCTTAATTGTTATACTTAATTGAGTGAGTTATTTACTTATATAGACAATAAGTATATAATTTTTATATAAGAATATATTTGATCCTTATTTCCTTTCTCTTTAGTTTATAATAAATAAATATATTTACATATTCAAACTCTACTTATTTAGTAGTTTCAAGACTTTTTTATTGAAGAGTATTTTAAAGGTTATATTATAATTATAATTATTATCATTCTTAAAATATAATTTAAATTGTTATACTTAAATTGTAAAAGAAGTATAATATTATTTTAAATATTATAATTCTTAAAGAGTTAGTTTTATTTGTTATTACTTAATTTTAAATATTATTATAAATATTTAATTATCATTCTTAAATTTCAATGGTTATACAATAATTTTAATTATTATAATTCTTAAAGAGTTACTTTTATTTGTTATTACTTAATTTGAAATATTATTATCACAATTTTTCAAATCCATATCACAAAAACACATTGTATAAATATCATAAAATTCAAATAAAGACAAGAAATAAAAATTTTTTCTTACCAAACTTAACTCTCTCTAACTCTCTAACTCAACTCTCTCTCTCTCTCTCTCTCTCTGTGTTGCGCGCACGGGAGAAGAAAAAATGATCCACTTTCTCCCGTGTGCGTACTGATTAAATTCTAAAATTATTAGTTTAAACGTTCGAACGTTTAAGTTGTACGTCCGAACGTTATTTGCTAAAATTATTAGTTTAAACGTTCGAACGTTTAAGTTGTACGTCCGAACGTTATAAGCTAAAATTTCCCCCGCTCATAGCTTTCGGACGTTTACAGTACACATTCGAATGTACCCTTCTTATTTATAACATAAAATCTAGCGGGAAAGTTCCCGCACTTTTCTCATATATGTTCGAATGTATCACAATTTTTCATTCGAACGTTTGTAAATTTACAGATAAACGTTCAAACATTTAACTTAAACGTCCGAACGTACATTTCATCAAAGTCTCTCCATATTTGAGCGGGAAATTTCCCGCACTAATTTACCCAACGTTCGAACGTTAACATATTTGGTGTTCGGATGTACATAATTTTCTGGTGATTTTCATAAAATAACGTTCGAACGTATAGTCTAAACGTCCGAACGTCTGAATAATCACACAGATACCTTAATCGAGCGGGAAATTTCTCGCTCTTATTTTAACGTTCAAACGTTAACTTGAAACGTTCGAACGTACGATTCCTACTATACTAACTTATTGCTTATTTGTAATAATGTAAATATATTCAAACGTCATTCACAAATAATAATTTAAATATTTAAAGTCCATATCACAACATATTCATAATAACTCACAATATATTCACAAAATAACATGCCACATGTATTAACATATTTTTAAAGTTGAGTAAGTAATAAACATGTATTAACAAAGCCTAATGAAAATATATTTCTAATAAGAAACACAATATTTCAAATTCATATCACAACATATTTACAAAAACTCACAAATTATTTACAAACTATACAAATAATAATCACAATATTTCAAGAGTAAGCATAAAATCACAACAATATATTGATAAAGTTTAGAAATATACCTAGCACTCACAATATCATCTTACAAATCAAAATCTTCCAACTTCCCAAAACAAGCAATCCTTCAAAAAAATACAACACTAACATATTAGAAATATTCTATAACAAATACACATTGTATAAATATCATAAAATTCAAATAAAGACAAGAAATAAAAAATTTTTCTTACCAAAACTCAACTCTCTCTAACTCTCTAACTCTCTAACTCAACTCTCTCTCACACTAACACCCTCTCTCTCTCTCTCTCTCTGTCTGTTGCGCGCACGGGAGAAGAAGAAATGATCCGCTTCCTCCCGTGCGCGTACTGATTAATACCGCAAATTATTAGTTTAAACGTTCGAACGTTTAAGTTGTACGTCCGAACGTTATTTGCTAAAATTATTCCCGCTCATAACGTTCGGACGTTTATAGTACACGTTCGAACGTACCCTTCTTATTTATAACATAAAATCTAGCGGAAAAGTTTCCGCACTTTCCTCATATATGTTCGAATGTATCACAATTTTTCGTTCGAACGTTCGTAAATTTACAGATAAACGTTCAAACATTTAACTTAAACGTCCGAACGTACATTTTATCAAATTGTTACCATATTTGAGTGGGAAATTTCCCGCACTAATTTAATTAACGTTCGAACGTTAACATATTTGGTGTTCGGATGTATATAATTTTCTGGTGATTTTCATCAAATAACGTTCGAATGTATAGTCTAAACGTCCGAACGTCAGAATAATCACACAGATACCTTAATCGAGCGTGAAATTTCCCGCTCTTATTTTAACATTCGAACGTTAACTTGAAACGTTCGAACGTACGATTCCTACTATACTAACTTATAATATAATATATATACTACATTTTATATATATATTTATAACTATATAATATATTGTATAGTATGATAGCATAATATTTTAAATGAGAACATAAATGTATATAATATATAAATTATACCATATATATAAATCAATAATATATATTAAATTGTTACTTATTAAATTCTTTATTATATACTAACTTATAATATAATATGTATACTATATTTTATATATCTATAACTATATACTACATTGTATAGTATGATAGCATAATACTTTCAATGAGAACATAGATGTATATAATATATAAATTATGCCATATATATAAATCAATAATATATATTAAATTGTTACTTATTAAATTCCATATATATAAATCAATAATATATATTAAATTGTTACTTATTAAATTCTTTATTATATACTAACTTATAATATAATATGTATACTATATTTTATATATCTATAACTATATACTACATTGTATAGTATGATAGCATAATATTTTCAATGAGAACATAGATGTATATAATATATAAATTATACCATATATATAAATCAATAATATATATTAAATTGTTACTTATTAAATTCTTTATTATATACTAACTTATAATATAATATGTATACTATATTTTATATATCTATAACTATATACTACATTGTATAGTATGATAGCATAATACTTTCAATGAGAACATAAATGTATATAATATATAAATTATACCATATTTATAAATCAATAATATATATTAAATTGTTACTTATTAAATTCTTTATTATATACTAACTTATAATATAATATGTATACTATATTTTATATATCTATAACTATATACTACATTGTATATTATGATAGCATAATACTTTCAATGAGAACATAAATGTATATAATATATAAATTATACCATATATATGAATCAATAATATATATTAAATTGTTACTTATTAAATTCTTTATTATATACTAACTTATAATATAATATGTATACTATATTTTATATATCTATAACTATATACTACATTGTATAGTATGATAGCATAATACTTTAAATGAGAACATAAATGTATATAATATATAAATTATACCATATATATAAATCAATAATATATATTAAATTGTTACTTATTAAATTCTTTATTATATACTAACTTATAATATAATATATATACTACATTTTATATATCTATCTATAACTATATACTACATTGTATAGTATGATAGCATAATATTTTAAATGAGAACATAGATGTATATAATATATAAATTATACCATATATATGAATCAATAATATATATTAAATTGTTACTTATTAAATTCTTTATTATATACTAACTTATAATATAATATATATACTACATTTTATATATCTATCTATAACTATATACTACATTGTATAGTATGATAGCATAATATTTTAAATGAGAACATAGATGTATATAATATATAAATTATACCATATATATAAATCAATAATATATATTAAATTGTTACTTATTAAATTCTTTATTATATACTAACTTATAATATAATATTTATACTACATTTTATATATCTATTTATAACTATATACTACTTATTAAATCATCAATAAACACCATAAGCTCATAAACTATTCACAAAATTCACAAACAATAATCACAATTATTTCAAGAGTAAGCATAAAATCACAACAATATGTATAAACATATTGCTAAATTTTAGAAATATAATAAGCACTCACAAAAAAACCAATAATCTAATTGTCAATAATATTATATAACATCCTAATATATAACATAAATATTTATAATATAATATTAAATTGAAAAACGTTCGAACGTAATAATAAGTACGTTCGAACGTTCTGTGTATATAAGGCCAAAACCGAACGTCGAAACGACATTTCCAATACGTATCATCGTCGTTTCCTAGCACGCCGCCACGCCTCCTTCACCGCCGCCGTCAACTCCGCCACAATCGTCACTGAAGGTAGGCATTCATCTTTTATTCAAGTAACATGTATTTTATTGAGATTTGGATTGAGTTTTGTTTAAAACTGGATAAGTGGTTGCCGAATCTTCAACTTCATTTTCCGGCCACCACGACTAGTCATTGGCCGAATAGTCACCGTAGAAATGTTTCTTGAAGTGTATACTTCATTTGCACGGTGACATTTCGATATTTAGAACCGTGTAGAGAAATTTTTGAGATTTCAATAATGGCTGAGTCGACTCAGCCATTCTGCATCGAAACGTTCGAACATTTCACCAAGACGTTCGAACGTACGACGTTTAAATTACAGAGCCGTTACGGCTTCCACGTTCGAACGTTTAATTATAACATCCGAACGTAATGATTTTCTACATTATTCATGCTTCGACGTTCGAACGTTCATATTTATGTTCACACGTAAAACAAATACGTTCGAACGTATTTGTTTTAACGTCCGAACGTACGTCAGCCAATATTTATTTACTGCTTATGTTCGAACGTACATTGTTACATTCGAACGTATTTGTTTTACGTTCGAATGTAAATATATTGATATTATTTTACGTGCGAACGTATAAATAAACATCCAAACGTTTTATCTTTAACGTTCGAACGTTAAAGATAAAACGTTCAAACGTTACAGCAGAGCATCTTAAAATTAGTACAAAAAAATGCATTATTGTAAATAATTTTTTTTTCCTTTTATATTTTCAGGATATGGCTCTTCCACTGCATACTAGGAAACGAGGGAGGGAAGGAGCCACGTCGGACACTGCCCGTATCGGAGCTCGTACTGTTATGGTAAAGCGAGATGTCTTAATTAATGAGTTCGACGAACTCTATTGGCAGCAGACGAACCTGAGAAATGTTTTCCTCAGTAGAGGCTGGGGAAATATCTGCACATTGAGGGGGAATGTATACCCTTCAATGGTTCAAGAATTCTATATGGGGATGTGTGACATGCCTCAGGATGCATCCTCTCACACCGTGACTGTACACGGTGTTTCCATTGAGGTATCAGCAGATGTCATCGGCGAGCACCTTGGGATTCGTCGAGGAGTGGAGACATTTGCACACTCGACACCCCGTGAGGATGTAGGCACTTCTACATCATCTACTGGTCGGGGATGTGAGCCAGCATCAGCCAGAGATGCATGCCAGTCAGAGGCTGAGGATACTGGCGTCGAGGCTCGGGATGATGACCGAGACGAGGATTTCTACATCCTCACCGGGAGGGATCGCATGCAGATCGAGCGGAAGAACACCTTCAACCAGAACCATCTGCTGCATTTCTTCCGCATGTTGCACCTTATTGTTGCAACAAATGTCGATCATGTGGCTCATAAAACCACATTTAGTCGGCTTCGGGCACAATTTTTGATACGAGTGGCACGTGGAGATCCTATAGATTTGCCATTGCACATCTTTCAGAGGATCCGTTACGAGGCGAGCATCATCTCCACGGATAATCTCCCAAATGGTGTCCTCATCAGCCGACTATTACTTGCACGGGGAGTGCCGACCCAGCCAGAGGAGCGGGTCAAAGATCAGATGAGCCCCCTCGACATGACCACGCATCGACGTAGCATTGGACAGGCGAGGGGACGTCAGCCACCCCCTGTAGAGGATCTAGTTCCTCCGACGCAGCCTGAACCAGGTCATGTCAGGAGTAGTAGTCAGCATACGCCGAGTACATCTGCAGGAGATGTGCGGCCTGCTTGGGTTGATGCGGTCATCTCACAGATGACTGCGCATATCGATCATAAGATCGATCGATCGCTCGAGGTTATATCGGCGTCTGTTGCCGAACTCACCCATCGTGTAACTATCCTTAACGACAAGGTTGATACCTTGACTGAGGAGGTACGGAGTTCGACTTTTGCGGATAACGTTATCATCTGACTGTTAATATCAAATTTTGTATTTTATTTTTAATATTTGTAATGAAAAATATTATTGAATATTTCTATCGTTTTTTAATTTCAATTTTTAATCTTCTTTGATGTTATATTTTTCAACTTTAATACTAAATCACTGCATTTCAAATATATATAAATCAATAATATATATTTATATATTACAAAGTGTGTATATATAAATATATACAATTCAATTTTTTAGACTTGTTCACAAATTATGCACAATAAAAACTACATAATTTTTAAATTAAAGTCATTTAATTTAAATTTACAATGAACGTTCGAATGTTATTACTTAACGTTCGAACATTGGTACAAACATTTTACGTTCGAACGTAAAATTAATAACATTCGAACGGTTGCGCCAAAACATTTTACGTTCAAATGTAAACAGACATAATGTTCGAACGTATATGTAACGTTCGAACGCATATTTCTCATACGTTGGAACGTAAAAAAATCTCATTCTATCTTTAGTGACGGTTTCCAGAAACTGTCACAGAAAATACCTTTTAGTGACGGTCTAGGGACTGTCACAATTTCCTAACCGTCACTAAAAAGCAATTGTGTTGTAGTGAATTCTACATATAACTGTGAAGTGCATAAATGCCTCATAATCGCTTTGAAAAAGAGTGAGATCCACTGCTAAAAAATTAATTTTTTTACATGAATCTCATATTTTATTTATTTTTTTAAAAGTAATTACGCGGCAGTTTCATAATTTACAGTTGTAAATATATTTTCATTTTGTGAAAAATTAAAAATATATAGTAAGTTTTATCTATAATTAATTTAAGATAGATTAAAGTAATTTTAACACCTAAGAGACATCCTGATCAAGGTGATCTCAAAAGAGATTAGCGTACAAACGGAGCTTCGAATTCTTATATTTATTAGATTTGTTTTACTTATTTGTTCGATATCTCTTAAATAGATTTATTTATTCTCAACGACATTTTTTTTTTAATGCTCCCAACAATATCACCAACCACCATAAAAACTTTTTTATTTTCTCAATTAATATGCTAGCTAGGGCAAGATCCCTTCTACGAAACACCGAACGGTCCAGTTTTCATACCATGTCATTGTTCATGAAGAAGTGCGGCTGCCAAAAATGATTTCAAAATTTATAAAGTTACATGTTTTTATACAATATATTAAGGGTCTATTAGGATATAGAAATGATTTCATCTTATCTTATTTTATCATTATAATTTTTTTAAATTCTTACATAAAATATAATAAATCACTCAAATTTTTCAAATTTTAAGACAATAATAAAATTTTAATAATATTTTATTTGACTTTAAACTTTCATCTAAAATGGTTGTCCAAAGGAACAAATCTAGGGACATGATACCCGTTAATTGGCTTTTTTCGAGGGTGAAAATTAAATTTGCAATTCTTTTTTTTTTTTTTTTTTTTTCCCCTTTTTTTAGGAACTAATATTGATTCTATGATCCGATCTGTACAAGAAAACATCAACCTCATATTAGTCAAATAACAACAAATTTCTGACTCGCTCCATCCCATTACAGAGATAAGTCAGGCAAAAGAAGAAATTGACTCAGAAGTCAAGAGGCTGCACAAGCCACGTGGTGTCAAAATTGAGTAGAACCAGTACCAGATCATGTAATGCTGTTCACATCATGAGTAGCAAGATAAGCAGCAATTCAACCCAACCAGCTACCCTTCATAGTTGACTCCAAGCCACAACAACCCAATTGGGTCCGACAGCAACAGCAGAAGAAAAACAAGATCTTTCACAACAAGCTCGTACGATTTCTTAAGAGCATATATATCGATCTAAACACATCTAATCAATCTCTTTCACTAAGATTATATATAATGAAGGAGATGATGAATAGGAAAACACAAAGCTAGTTAGGTCGTATGCTCGTGCCTCTATAAAGGGTTCGTGTTGCTCTTATCCGATTGTATATATTACTACTTGCCTGCAGCATTTTACCTCACATTGCCTTTCTTTTCTTTTCTTCTACCTACTTCTTCTGCATTATTTGTTCTGATCTTCTAATTGGTCGTTTATTTGCACCCCGGAGAAGAGATGAAAAAAGGGGTGGTCCTGTTTTTTTCTTTTAGTTGTCTCGTCCATTCAACTACTTCAAGTACATGGGGAGCCGCAAGTACCTTGCTATTTCATTTTCGGAGACTCGTTGGCGGATGATGGCAATAATAACTTGCTCCCAACACTGGCTAAAGCAAATTACGAGCCATATGGTGTTGACTTTCCTGAAGGACCAACTGGAAGGTTCTGCAATGGCAGGACCATCGTTGATATCCTAGGTTTTGCCCTTTTCTCTCTTGCAGCTCTATCATGGTTTTAGTTAATCTTAGATCCCGGGCGTGGCTTCTGCAATGACAGAACTCCTTATTTCTTTCTGTTTTACTTCGTTTGTTTGTTTGTACCCACTTCGTTTAAAGTTAATTTTGTGGCTCTAAATCTATGATAAATGTACTCCAAGATCCTTCTAGGGTAATATTATAAGGCTGAGGATATAAATGTACTCCAAGAAGTTCTAGATCGATCAATTATATTCTTAGTTTATTTATGGGTTTATTTATGAACATAACTTATATTACGGATGTAACTGTAAATTATTCCCTCACACAGCTGAAATGATGGGCTTCGACGACTATATTCCGCCCTTTGCAACTGCTAATGGCACAGAGATACTCAAAGGTGTGAATTATGCATCCGGCGGGGCAGGAATTCTCAATGAAACTGGGCAGACCTTGGTAGTTACTCAATTATATTTTTGTCTTGCACTGTTATTTCGTTACATTCCGTTCTTTATATCCCCTCTCTGCCCGTCCTCTACGTTGACTTACAAGTAGAATGACTCGGACGAATGTGACAAAAATTTCTCAACCAGGGTGCTCGCATCTGCATGGACGAGCAGTTGAATAATCACCAAGTTACAGTCTCAAGCATTGTCAGCATGCTAGGAAGCAGTCAGTCAGCATCCGAGTACCTAAACAAGTGTTTCTATTCAGTTGGAATGGGAGGTAATGATTACCTTAACAACTATTTCCAGCCCGACTATTACCCGTCAAGCCTCCTGTATACTCCAGAGCAATTTGCTGAAGTTCTCATTGAACAATTTTCTCAGCAGATAGAGGTCAGTAGTGCTGCTGCAAAATCTTTCTTTATTTCATTCTTTCCTTTTGAATTACTTCCCTTTTTGTGATTATCCCTGATCATCCGATTCTCTCGCTCCCCCATTAATTATGTTCTAGACTTTGTACAATTATGGAGCGAGGAAGATTGCATTGTTTGGAGTAGGAATGCTAGGATGCACTCCGAATGCAATTTCTGTATACGGTACAAATGGCTCGACATGTGTAGAGTTTCTGAACTACGAGTCCAGCTTCTTCAACGTTGAGCTTAAATCTCTTGTCGATGATCTGAATACCGAGAAGCCTGATGCAACTTTTGTATACGTGGATGTGGTGAAGTTAGCCGAGGATGTTATGGCTGCGGGTAGATTTCCTTGGACTTTCTTGCTCTGTCAAAATGGCTTAATTTCTACTGATCTTAGTAATGTTCTATATATAATTTTGATGTTTTTGCATTTCAGCTTTCAATGTTACAACTGTTGGGTGCTGTGAAGTAGAGGAATTAACTGGACTGTGCATTCCTAACCAAACTCCATGCCAGAATAGGTCGGAATATGCGTTCTGGGACTCTTTCCATCCTACTGAAGCAGCTAACCTAATTTCTGCAATAGGAGCATACAGTGTTATCTTCCCATCTGAGTTTTACCCAAGAGATCAAAGTCTTGTGGCTGAGCTTTAATCACGGGTCTGTATGATTGGTCTAAATCTTTTGTGTTGGTAATATTTTATTTTAGACTTTTTCTTTATTTTATGACCACAACAATACATAGGCGCTAGAACCAAGGTCGTGTCTAGTAATTGTCCTTGAATCTGAGCACTATCTATGGAAATAAATAAATAAATCATTGTTCTTGAGATTGTTGTGGTTACTTTGGGTGTTTTGCAAATATTCCTACTTTTTCGAATTGCTGCACATTAGTCTGGAAAATCGCAGATAGTTTGCAAATTACTCATTTTATATATATAGTAACTCTGACTTCGATTAAATGGATTCGAGAAATGATACTTGAATTCCAGTGTCAGCGCACAAATATCGTATAATTATTTTTAAAAAAATAAATAAATATAAAATTTATATAAAAATAAATTAATTTTTTAATAATAAATTTCACTCTTTTTAAATATATATATATATATATATATATATATATTTAGCATCACTTATTTGGACAATAACTATCTCATGCACTTTATCCTATTGTTTGAAATTCTGTGGTTGTGCAATTTTCATATTACTTATTATCCAATAAGATATTGTGGCCTCATTGCACATTATGTCAAGGTTGGTCAGATCTTGTTCATATCTAGGTATCACCAAACAGAAATATTATGTGTAATCACTTTTATATATATTTTTATGTATTTTACTAATGTGATTTATTTTTTCTTTTTTATATACACGTGGCATATGTCTATTAATATAATTGATGAAAATCTTAAAAAATGTGCTTATTAAAAAATTGGTTATTTTTCTAATTGACCCAAATGAATTTCTAAACCTATTATTAAAAGGGACCTACACTCCCAGGCACACATTCTCCACAACCTTCCAAGTGGGGGTTGAAACGGAGTTCCTTTGAATTCCAATTTCCAAATGAAAGGCACCTCCAACTTTGTTTATTTTCACAATTTTTTTCAACTCATCTCAAATAATTATTATAAATTTTTTAAATTTTCACACAAAATAAAATAAACAATTCAATTTTTTCAAATCTCAAAATAAAAATAATATTAAAAAAATATATTCTAATAATATTTTATTCAACTTTTAACTTGAATCTCATCTTATATGCAAAAACAAACAATGCCAAAACACAAAACACAATTTCCCGCTAAAAATTTACCCCTAAAACCCAAAAAGCCATCTCAAATATCTCCTTTAGAAATTCACATTAGACAAACTACGTACTTCTAACAAGTGGTTTGGGTTCGGATGGGTTCTCTATAGCATTCTAATTCCATGATTGTTGGGAGGATATCATGAACGTTTTTAGCTCTTTTGGGAAGTTTGAAAAAAACCTTAATAAGACTTTTATTGCTCTTTGTAACAGCAGGCTCCTCATGGTTAAAAACGAAGTCATTTTTAAAAAAATATTTGGGGAACTGGTATGCTAATTATAAAATTGAGATTAAGGGAGTTAGAATCTATGTAGGAGAGGTGAGAATTCCTTCCTGTGATCATGTGAATTCCACCATCAACTGCCTTTGGATCAGCACACCAATATCTCTGGCCGATTTCAGACTATATAATTGGTTGATCTGGACCTGAAAATGGTCTACATCGTTCCTAGTCCAACTCACTGGTCCATTGCTAAGCCACTCGAATGGAAGGCAGTGAACTGATCGGGTGTATCTTATATGGATGATTTTAAATCAGAGAATAGAAAGAAATAATAATAATAATAATAATAATAATAATAATAATAATAATAATACAACAACAAAAATATAATGGAATCGAATGCTTTATAATAAAATTATTTTATTCTCCTGTTTTTGTATTTTGGCTTTCTATCGAGGATGATATATATACCTTCAATTTTTTTCCCAAACTCTTTTTACACGCTACTCTATTTTAAAATGAGTAAATATAGATAGAAACTACTATTGGAAGCAACCATTTTACACACATGATGTAGCATCAGCTAGACCACACATCTCTCAAGTCTAAAATAAAAAAGTAGAGAACTAAAAAACAGTCATGTAGTGAGTACAAAGTGTACACTGCTACAGTGGTTTCTCTTTAGCATTACTCTTTTAAAATTAGTACAATTATATAAATATTAGATCAAATATAAAGTGACAATAACATTGATGGGTTATAAAATAGTTATATGGGTTCGTTATTATTGTGAAGGAAAATGCTAAGGATCCCGTTGGGAGCTCCCGCTCCTTTATTTTTTAGTTTTTTTTTTTACTTAGTGATTAAGAAAGTGTTGTTTAATAATATTGTAAATTTTTTTCTTTTTTAAAAAATGTTTAAAAGTGTAAAAAAAATGATGTGAAGAAAAAACTTAATATGGACTAGCAGTGGGTGTAGACCCACCCTATTGTGAAAGAAAACTTGAGAATGATTAAATCCCAAAAAAGGAAAAAAAAAAAAAAAACGATTGGAATCATTAAGGCTGTGTAATATATAGCATCTCCCAACGTTTGGAAATTAGAACAAGAAGGTTACACTTCTCATTTGCTTTTACAGTTGAGATAAAAATTAAAAATTAAGTAATGCTACATACAGTCGTAGAATGTGCAAACGTCGTGCAGTCGTTTTAAAAAAGAATGGGGTCCACTATTAAAAAATTAATTTCTTTTCATGTGGTCCCATATTTATTCACTTTTTTCAAAGCGACTGCACGACGCTTGCACGCTCACGACTGCAAATATTATTTCTCTTAAAAATTAAATAAAATATTGTTAGAATATATTTTTTTAATATTATTATTATTGTAGGATTTGAAAAAGTTGAATTGTTTATTTGATTTTGTGTGAGAATTTGAAAAAGTTGTAATGATTAGTAGAGATAATATGAGATGAGATGTGTTGTGAAAACAAATGAGGTAATTCTTTAGTGTAGGAACAAGATCATGAGAAAAGGATCGCCCATATCCTTGATCCACGTAAAAAAAAACTAAACCAATTTTGTCATGCCAAGGTACATGAACAGACTTGTAATGTTGAATATCCTCATAGGCACTCCCAACCGAAAATATATCATCACATGGTAGGGATGACATACAATCTATTGATCGATGAGCCATCAATAATCATATCGACCTTGGTATTCACACACCTAACACAAATCCCGCAATTAATTAACACCTTCTCGATTGAGTCATGCAACAAGCTGTCGATACGACTGGTAGATTTGATGAAAATTCCACAAATTCCGGATGGTGTGATCTCTGTGAATGTTTCTATAGCTAATACAAACTACAAGCACGGTGAAGAATTTGATGAAAATACGACTGGTAGATTTGGTAAAAGTAATGCCGGTAAGGTGTTTGGTAGAATGTGACATTTCGGTTAAGGTGTGAGACCAAACATTGTAAAGCAAATTTATGTAACCATGCAAGAGTTCATCATATTCATGTTAAGACAAAACCAAACTAGCGATAAAAAAATATGTTGTTGGTACGTACGTCGACATAGAGTAGTTGATCTTGGTGAATGCGTAAACGTTGAGAAAAGATATCCAATATCTCTAATGGCAAACTTAGGAGTATTAATATGACTGTCTACAATACCACTACTTTGCAACATCGCAACCTCGATCAGTTTGTTGTCACATTCACATATTGGATACACTTCCATGGAAAACTAAAGCAGCAGCAGTACTTATAACCATGGTCCCTCGAGCTAGCATATAATTAACTGCTTAGAAATAGTAAGAAAATATGTGTCAAGATGAATATTTCAGATGATTTCATGTGAAAAAGTACTATATATGGACCAAATATAAAGTAACCTTTTTTGTAAGTAATTAAATCTCTGTATAAGTATCTAATTTCAACTATGTGAACGGGCAAATAGTTTGAGCAAAAGTGCCATGAATGAAACATGATGCATCTCATACGCATGCAAAACGTACGATATAAATGGTTATTGACAAAGATGAAGAAGAAAATGTTAGTGAATAATAAGATCCTTACACTAATTGAAGCACCATATGGTCTTGGCCGCGTGGGAACTGTACTTGATTGGGCTGCAATGCATCTACCTGGAAATAGTCTCGAGAATCAAATGGCTGAGAGTGCAAGAGCTCGTAGTTTCCCACTCCTGCAGGCATCCCATTCAAGTTTTGCTGGCTTCTCTCATTGTCGGCTATCTATTCCATCCACACAAAATCCCGATACACACCACCAATGGTATTACAATTGTGCATGCTCTGTGTGTATATATGTGTGTAGAATGAGAAGTCTTGAGAGAGAGAGAGAGAGAGAGAGACCTTTGCACGGAGAAGCTGGTTATTATTATGCAAGTCAATTTCCTGCAAATTAAATATAGGCAATTTAAGAATATTAAAGTTTGAGTATGACAACAACATTCAGCAGCTAACAAAAGTTTTACTAGTTTTTTGGTATGAACAAAGTGAATAACTTGATCTTTGACAAATTATATCATTTATTGAAAAATCAAAATATTTTAAAAAAATCAAAATAGGTAATATGTAAAAAGAAAAAAAAAAAATACACTTGGCCACAATAAAACGATGATTCTAAAAGGCATTAATTAATATTGTTACTCATGATGCTATCTTTTAACATAAACATACAATCCCTCTAAGAGTAACGCTACAGCCATTGCTCGGAGCTCCCGTTAGTGTATTTTATGTGTTTTTTTTTTTATCTTTTTTTTACATACATTTTTTAACACTTATATTTTTAAAAAATAAAAAAAAATCACAATATCATTATAAAATTCTTCCTTAATCATGAAGTAAAAAAAAAATCCCTACGGGAGCTCCCAGCGGAAAGACTAGTATTGTTCATTGATCCCTCTAAATAGTTAACCACTTTACCCTCATTGTGGAAGGAAAATCCATCGTTCATGCTCTTTTCTCAACCCTCATTAATTTGCAATTGACAACCGTTATTGGATCGAGAAATGTAGCCTCTGGTAAAAACGATCGAATTAGGGCATCTTTCGTTGTCAGATTGATCACACTTGCATGTATAGTACGTACTCTAGCATCAAAATTTTGAGAAATATAAATAGTCTAAGGAAAAAGATTATAATTTGATCATAATTTTGGCTTCAAGATAGATAATGCATTTTGTGATCATCAGGATAATTAAATATCTCGGAAAAGTAACTGGGGCTCTCCCGTTGTTAAGTGTTTTTCTTCATGATGTGCATTTAATTACCCCTTAACCTCATCCGTGGTACTGTACTTGTGTAGTGGCATTAATATCTCTATATTATATTGTGGCACTCCCGACCCCATGTAAGAAAATACGAGAATCGAGACGTCAGGATGATGACAACAAGGTCATATATCTCAACGAAAGTGTCAAGTGTGTGTACATGCAACAGTGTACAATAAACAATGCAGCGGATAAATATAAATAAGTCAACTAAGTACCAGAATTTTTAATACAAACTAATATAAGTAAAATGATTTAAAAGAGTTATACAGTCATTCCAAATAAAATATAATACAAGTCTCAAACCAAATGCGAGTGATCTCAATCACTCCTCAGGCGGAGTCGAATCCTCAGGCTCACCATCATCCTCCTCTGCATCAAAATCTACATTACCATAGAACGGTACCGCATGTAAGTATAAACTAAACAACCATGAGATAAAAACATATTGTGCAACTAACATGCATGTATATGATGAAATATGTGTCAGATCCAAAAATATCATTTTCCCCCAAAATAGATATTTTTCAACACACGTCAAAATCTCATTTTGGCCCAAAAATAATAATCCGTCATTTTCTCAGAAAATGACCCAAATCAATAAAACATCATTTTTCCAGAAAATGAATCACATAAAAATTCTTTTATTCAACACACGCTATTTTTTCAGAAAATAGCCCATTAATCCATTAACCATATGCACCATGATCTCCCCTAGGGATCATCCGCACGTATTGGCTTCGTAACGATGCCCATTCTGCGCCTAGCGCGTTCGTGGCCAAGCATCCTCTACGCAATGAGCGATGCCCAGTTTCGCGCCCAGCGCGTTCGTGGCCAAGCATCCTCTAGCCCCCGCCAGCAGAAGGGCCACGGAGTCGGCACGAGACCATCTCGTCTGATCCCGTTGTCGCCCGGCGACAACCCAGGAGATGTCACTCAGTATATTCCGCTCCCGAGTGACCAGAGGAGCTCCACCGAGATAATGCCCCATCTCGGCTTGGGTTCGTGATACACACGCACCCAAAAATCCTTCAACACATGAAAACCCAGTTTTCAATAAACACATGAACATGAATGCAATTACACGAAAACCCAGTTTCATTTACAAACATAATCATGCGTGCAATATGCCATGTACATGAACAACACCAAAACCAACAACCAACAACTCTCAATGCAAACCAAACACCAACAACTCTGTCCACAATCCATCCGACCCCCTAACTCCTCGGACTCAGTCTAGCATGTCCAACCAGATCACAATAATTTGAGTTAGTGCAAAAATATATCTAAATCACGATCGTTTTTTGGAAAAATACTTACAGCGCTATATAATAATTTTCGAAGGATCACAGAGGTGTAAGAAGTGGCGGCTCAGCAATGTAACAGTGCAATATATACTGTGGTCGTGGGTCTCAAAAATCTACTTTTGAACGGAGACAAACCAAGACCCGAAATTGATAGGGTAGAGCTTAGGGATGTCGGTGAAGCTAGTGGTGGTGGTGGTTTACCGTGGGTGGCGGGGTAGGAGGCGATTTTAGGCCAAAAATGCCCAAAACGGAAATGAGGATGGTGGAGCTTCACCGGTGGCGGATCGGAGCTGGGGATAGGTGGGCTAGGTTGCTAGGAGGTCGAGGAAGAAGTGGTGAAGAAATGGTGGCCGGAGGTGGCGCGACGGCGGCGCGCGAGCTCAAGAGGTGCCGCAGCTTTGAGGAGTTCGTGGAGGCAAACGGCAGCGCGAAAGTGGCTAAGAATGAAGGGGTGGTCGCCGAAGGGAGGGAAAGAAGGTGGGCTGGGCGGTGAGGTGCATGGCTACGCGCGGCGGTGGCTGGGTGGAGGAGAAGAAAATCGCACGGGAGAGAGGGGAAGCGAGGGAAGAGAAGAGAGAGAGGGGAAAGAAAAAGAAAAAGGAGAGGAAAAAAAAAGGAAAAAAAAAAAAGGAAAAATGGAGGGAAAGAAATGAGGTCCAATCCTAACATCTTGGGTCACAAAAATTATCCAACGAAAAATATTTCAAAACAACATCTCAATTAAAATAATTTAAACGTAATGATAAAATGAAAATAAAATAATTAAATTCAACAATCAATTAATTTAAAATGAAGAACAATTTAAATACATAACAACAATATTAAGAAAATATATCAAATTTAATTTTTACAATTAAAGATCATAAAATAAACCATTTAAAAATCTAACAATTTTAAAACAAGAAAATAAATTTTTAAATTAATAAGAATAATTATTCAATAAAAATATATTAAAATACGAGATGTTACATATATCATGTTAGCTTGCTAAAAAATATTGGTTCTAGAGCTGGCCCTCATCTAGTACTACTGCTAGCTAGAAGCACTTTCTTTCTGTTTTTATATATTGCGTTTTAAATCCTGGATGATTATCAAAGGCTTAAATCATGCCAGACTGAGTTGTATTAGAAGTTGAATGGGGTTGTTGATGGTGGTGTTCGCCAATACATGTAATTGAGTTTTTTTTTTTTTTTAATTGTTTGTATTGCAAATTGATACTGTTGAACTGAAATTTCTAGCTAGCTAGCCCCTTTTTAGATGTTCATATTTATATTTTACTTTTCTGTACGTTGATGCCAGGTGCATTAATATGGTTCTTGAGACGTTTCAACGTACGTATTATTCAATAAAAAATATGTATACCAGTGCCATTGAGAAGTAATTATGACTTGATGTTATCAATTCCAAGATGCATTTTGGTCGTGGAAATATGGATTTTTGCTATTATTTTATGTGGAAGAGAAATATAATTAAAAGTTGAGAACCGGCTTTCAAATTTGCACCTTGATTAATTTGTATTACTCTCTAATTATTTGGTTTTGATCAATATTATGCGTCGATATAACGTGCCACACCGTACACTTAACATGAATATTGTTGTAAGCTTTGTTGTAATCATGTTAGTGCTGCTTGTTACATTTGTTAATGCATCTTGCTAATTGCATTTTGTGCTTTATTGTCTTAGTATATTGATGCACTTGTTATGTTAATGCTATAGTTGCATCTTGTTACATTAATTAGCTGTCTTACATGATATGTGTTAGAATAGTAGAATTGTGAAACTTTCTTCCGTACTTTTCAATATGCCAACAGTGGTCTATATATAGACTTTTACAAGAGAGAGAGGAAAGAATAAGTTTGTTATACAACAATAGAGAAATAGCAGAATGCAATACAATTCATAAAGTGCTATTCTTAGTGTTGTGGTTGCTCTTTTGTTGGTGCAGTGCCTCTTTGGTGTTTATCTTGATGATCAGTAGAGGCACATAGGTTAATATGCCCCCTCAAGTCCAAGGGGGTGTTAACCAGATTGAGACGAGTCATAAAGCTGAGGAACTTGTCAGCAACGATCGGCTTTGTTAGGACATTTGCCAGTTGTTCTTTTGAGCTGCTGAAGGCAATTTTTAAAGTGTTTGCTGCAACACGATCTCTGACGAAGTGATAGTCAATATCCATGTGTTTTGTCTTGGAATGATAGATAGGATTTGCACATAGATAAGTTGCTCCAAGATTATCACACCAAATGGTAGGGGCTTGATGCAATGGAAGATTGAATTCTCAAAGTAAGGTTTGAAGGCACAGTAGCTTAGCAGCAATGGAAGCTAAGGATTTGTACTCAGCTTCTGTGGAGGATCGAGCAACTGTTTTCTGCTTTTTGGAGCACCACTAGAACATATGTTTACCAAGAAAAATACAAAATCCTCCAGTAAATCTCCTGTCGTCTGGGCATCCTCCCCAATCAGAGTCGGAATAAGCTTGCAAAGTGAAATTTGATTGGGAAGCAAAGAAGAGTCCTTTGTTGATTGTACCCTTGAGATATCTTAGAATTCGTTTGAGAGCAGCCCAGTGTGAGGTTTTTGGTGTGTGCATAAATTGGCAAATTCTATTTACTGCAAATGATATATCGGGTCTAGTGAAGGAAAGGTACTGAAGACCTCCTACTAGGCTCCGATACAGGGAGGGATTATCAAAGTCAGGAGTGTCACATATGGATAGCTTGGTGGAAGAGGCCATTGGGGATGTCATGGGTTTTGCTTGTAGCATATTGCTACGGGACAGAAGGTGGTTGATGTATTTTCTTTGAGAAATAAACAAACCATTCACAGTATAATCAATCTCAAGGCCTAGGAAGAATGAAAGTTTGCCCAAATCACGTACAAGAAAGGCTATGCTCATATCATGAATTAAGCCATCAATGGCAGCGGTGTTTGATGTAGTGACGACAATGTTGTCAACATAAACAAGGAGAAAAATATGAGTGTTACCTTGATTGAGCATGAAAAGTGACGGGTCAACTTTGGATGGGAAGAATCCATACTATGTTAACCAAGAACTGAGCTGGGCGAACCAAGCTCGTGGCGCTTGCTTAAGGTCGTACAGAGCTTTGGACAACTTGCACACATAAGTGAGATGTTCTGCACTCATGAATCCTTGAGGCTGCTGCATGAAGACTGTATCATTTAGGGTTCCACGGAGAAAGGCATTCTCAATGTCGAGTTGCCATAAGGACTAGCCATGGGACACCGCAATGGATAGAACTAGAAAAATTGTTGTTGGCTTCACTACGAGACTAAAAGTCTCGTGATAATTCACGCCAGACTGTTGATGAAAGCCCTTGCCCACCAATCAGGCTTTACAGTGTTGGAAGGAGCCATCTGTGTTTGTTTTGGTGCCAAAAACCCAACGGCATCTGAGGATATTGGAGTTCGAAACAGGTGGAACCAGAGTCCGAGTTTGGTTGCTGATGAGAGTAGTGTACTCTTGCTCCATGGCATGACGCTACTCAGAAAATTTCGAGGCCACTGAATAACTCGAAGGGTCATCCAAAATTGTGATTCTGGTGGTGAGACAATGTCGGGATGGTTACGGTACGGTACGATACCATCGGTGAAGATTTTGGGTCGAGAGGAGAGAGTTTGTGCTCTGGTTATGATCGGAGATCCGGGTGGGACAAGAATTGGGGAAGGACACTCGGGTGGGGAAGGAGATGAGGTGTTTGATGTGGTTAGGGTTCGGGAGGTTGAAGAAGAAGGCTGGGAATGGGTAGTGTTTTGTGAGCTTGGGCTAGACGGAGAGGAAGAGAATGGAGTATGGTTTCGTGGGCCTGGGCCGAGAAAAGAAGGAATTGGTTGGGACGTAGAATAGTGGATAGGCGGAACTGGGCCTAAAATGGAGGAGGGAAATATGGGAAGTGTAGTGGAGGATGAGTTGTGGCACAAAAGAGATTTGTTGGGCTGTTTTTGAATTAGAGGAAAAATGGACTCATGGAAGGTGACGTTCTGGGAGATATACATTTTGTTGTTTTGAATATCGAGACATTTGTAGCCCTTATGGGCCGTGCTGTAGCCCAAGAAGGGACATGAAGTGGATTGGTAGTGTAGTTTATGTGAAAGGTAGGGGCGAAGGTTAGGAAAACATTGACATCCAAAGACTCTTAGAGAATTATAGTTAGGATTAGTTTTATAAGCCATAGAGAAAGGGGATTTGTTATTGAGAGTTGGAGTTGGAAGTCTATTTATTAGATAAATTGCAGTTTCAAAGGCATCGGCCTAGTAAGAAAATGGAAGAGATGCATGGGCCAAAAGAGCAAGCCCGGTTTTAACAATATGTCGATGCTTGTGTTCAACGAGCCCGTTTTGTTGATGTGTATGAGGGCAAGAAAGTCTGTGATTAATTCCAAGAGATTGACACATTGTAGTGATAGGTTTATATTCCCCTCCACCATCAATTTGAAGATTAATTAATTTGGTGTCAAAAAATCTTTCAACAAGAGGCAAGAATTTTGTGAAGACATGGATGGCATCATATTTAAGTTTGATTGGAAATAACAAAGTATAGCGAATAAAATGATCGACAAATGAGATGTAGTATTTAAAACCCAAACGTGATACATAAGGGGATGGACCCTAGAGATTAGATGAGACTAAAGCTAATGGCCAATTGTATTGGGCCTGGCTAGAAGAAAACGGTAACTGGTGGGCTTTGGCAAGCGGACAATCTGGGCACTAAAAAACAGCTTTGGTGGGACAAAATGACAAACACTTGGTCTCAGAAGGCGACGAACAACAGCAATAGAGGGGTGCCCCACTGACGATGCCATTGAGAAAGGGAAGTGGATTCGCTGAGATTCACGGTTGGAGAGGAAGAACTGGTGCTTGGGAAGACGTAGAGACCGTCACGGGTTGGTCCGGTGAGGAGGAGGTTCTTGGTTGTTGAATCCTTCACAGAGAAATGGGTTGAGTGAAATTCGAAAAAGCACTTGTTATCAACACATAAATGAAGAACAGAAATTAAGTTTTTGGTTATTTTAGGCACATGAAGTAGGTCATGTAGATGAAAGGAAGAAGAAGAAGAAGTGGAGAAAGAAGATTCACCAAAATTTTGAATAGGAAGACCGTTACCGTCACCAACACGAATTGTATCATTACCAGTGTACTGTTCGGATGACAAATTCAAATTAGACAGATCATTGGTGAGGTGGTGAGTAGCCGTAGAGTCCGGGTACCAAATGTCCTCTAAGTGTGCACTTGGAGCAGTATAGTTGGCAGAGAACTGATTTGAAGTAGAGGAAGGAGCATGAAAACTTGTAGTAGAATTATACTGGTAGGAGTGATTGAACCGATTCCTGCATTGGAGGGCAACGTGACCATACTTGCTACAAACTTGATAGGTAGACCGTTGCATGTTGCTCTGTTGAGAACCATTGGGAGAGAAAGAGCAACCACCTCGATTGGCTATGTGAGCAACCACGACCATGGTCTTGGGTTGCTGTAGTGAAGTTGGCTGAGAAATCAGAGGAGGGTGTGGTGAGTTTGGCTATGTGAGTGAGGCAACTCTCATGAATTAAAAGAAGTTCATATAAGTCATGAGAAGTCAAGGGATCAGTGCGGGTGGTGATGGATGTGAAGAAGGATTCATAGGTTGGGCCTAAGACATTGAGAATGCATGAGACAAGTTCCTTTCCAGAGATGGAAGTGCCAGTTGCAACTAGAGAGTCAGCGATAAGACGGACTTTACCGAAATAATCAGTGATGGATTGTTCACCCCGAGAGAGGTTGGTAAGCTGGAAGTGAAGTTGGAATTCTTTGGCTTGGGATTGAGAGGAGAACATTAACCACTGAGTTCCATAGTTGTTAAGCAGTGATGGAAGAGAGAACATGACCTAAGATGGTATCTGTAAGGGAAGAGAAAAGAACGCTGAGAACTATTTGATCGGTGCGTTTCCAAAGTGAGTAAGCAAGGTTGGGTTTAGGAGGAGAAGTAGTAGATTCATAGATGAATTCGGGAGGTTTGGGTTGAGTGCCATCAACGTAGCCATATAGATCCTGACCACGAAGATAAACAGAGGTCTGGACTTTCCAGAGTAGATAGTTTTTGGTGCTGAGCTTAGTGGTGACAATGTGGGAGAAGGAGGGGGTGATGGAGGGTGAGGTGAGGGAAGAAGAAGAAGCACAGGAAAAGGCCGTGGATTCAGTGGGACTAGTTGAGTCATGGGGCTCGTGATACCATGTTAGAATAATAGAATTGTGAAACTTTCCTCCGTACTTTTCATTATGCCAACAGTGGTCTATATATAGACTTTTACAAGAGAGAGAGAGGAAATAATAAGTTTGTTATACATCAGTAGAGAAATAACAGAATGCAATACAATTCGTAAAGTGTTATTCTAAGTGTTGTGGTTGCTCTGCTGTTGGTGCAGTGCTTCTTTGGTGTTTATCTTGATGATTAGTAGAGGCACATAGGTTAATAATGTGAACCTCTAGGATACCAAATTATTAACCAACTTAAAATTATTTGAATACTTTATATATGACTGTACTGTTAATTATTTATGGTACATATACACTAAAGTTGTGAAGTATTGTAGTATAAAATTGGGAACAAACTAACATGATGATCATCAAGGCCCCTGAAATTTGTGGTAAAATAGTTATTTTAACGGGATGAATTAATATATATATATATATATGGCTGGACATTTTACCATCAGGTTTTTTAAGAAGCTTATGTAAAGATATTTTACTTATTTAACACAGACAACTAGTATGACTGTTTTATTTTATCTAATTATTTTACGAGACATTTCGCCGACAATTTTACCTCGAGTGGATTACAAGGAGCAACATTGTTTGACATGTCCATGATTCCATAATTCCTATAATTTTTTTTTTTTTGTGCAGCCGAGTTTGAGGCCCCCCATTGCCCTAACGCTAACGATGTTGTTCATACTACTCAAAAGCTGTTCGACCACCCTAATCACAAGGCTTTTTTTATTTTTTTTTAGGGCTAAGTAAGCTAGCTAGAATGGCCCTAATCACGGAAATATACTTGAGATACCTACAAAGTGGACAAGTACTACTTGCAATGGAAAGTTTTGGGGAAGGACACAAGATAACTTAATTCAGATCTAGAAAATTACTTCAAGAGAAGGATAGATTATTACCCTTTTTTGCATATACTCGATTTTTGCGAACAAGAGCTCATTCTGGTTGATTTCATAAGGGGAAGGAAAGAAGATCATAAAAAGGATGTTGTTAGTGGCAATTCAGGATATAACAACAGAAACCAATTAAGTGGCTTATTGTCAAGAAAAATAACGTATCATAGGTTTCAAAGAGAAAAGATGGAAGAGAAACTGGCCTTTTTGGACCGAATTGTACTAATTGCCTTCTCTAATTTGCCCTCCAAGCTCTTGAGATCCTTGACATTCATTCTGCTCAAAGACTCACCTAATATTTTCCTGTAAAAACATTTTCAAAGGAAATTTTATATATTGCAATGTTAAAGTTCCAAAGAAGGAGAATATTATATAGCATTTTTATTTATTTTTTATTTTTTATTTTTTATTTATTACCTGTTTGAATCCTGCACACTAGTAATTTGTTGTCGCAGAGTAGCAGCCTCTCGCTAGTAGAACTAATTAAGATACAAATAAGGTTAGTGTTTATACATAATACTAAAACAATAAATATACACAAGATATATCTAGACAAACTTTATAGACCAAAGTTCAGCTCACTCCTGATCTATTGGTTCAAAAATTGGAGTGATTATCAAGATAAAGGCCATACGGGCTGATTGTGGTTTAATATTTCTTTAGTCAATTCCTGGAATTGTTTGGATTTGCATGTACGTACGTCTGATTCAAGAAGTATTAATTATATATATGGTTTAAAAGCAGCAATCATATGCCTCTTTCTCTTCCAAAAGTAATCATAGGGGTTGAAAGGAAATCAATGAGATATATATTGTAAGTAATAGAGAAACAAGTTGAATTGCAGAGTATTTAGCCAAAAGAAGAATGAAAACAGAGGAAGGTTTCGTAGGAAAGAAAATTCTATTCCAATTTCTATGTGTTAGTACTCTTACAAGGGATGGCTGCTTATGTACAGCAAGGGAATAACAAACTCTGACAAGTCAGAGAATAAGGAATATACAGCTACATAACAAACTGTAAAATTACACAAATGTACATGACAATTTAATTACAGAAGGCCCTTTTGGTAATTCATATGAAATATTATTACAAGCTTGTGAGTGCACATTGTAATGCATGAGACTGCAGGTCAGATGTCTTCTTGGTGGTGTGAGCAGTTTCATCTAGATGATCTTGAGGAATGACAGTAGAGCTGTGTTGATCATGCTGCTCTAATATCCCCCCACAAGATGGAGAATAGATGTTGTCTATTCCCATCTTGGATAAATGAGAAGATAGAATGTATGAAGGTAGGGATTTAGTGAAAATATCAGCTAACTGTAAATGAGTAGAAACATGTGCAGTTCTGATATTTCCTGCAAGAAGTTGATCTTGGATTAGATGACAATCCACCTCTATGTGTTCTGTTCTCTCATGGAAGACGGGATTAGCTGCTATGTGGAGAGCAGCCTGGTTGTCACAGTACATATCAGCAGCTTGAGGATGAGAAATTGCAAGATTAGAGAAGAGATGCCTCAGCCAAGTGAATTCAGTGGATAGGGAAGCCATAGCATGATACTCAGCTTCAGCACAGGATCTTGAGACCATGTTTTGTTTCTTTGAGCGCCATGAAATGAGAGAATTGCCCATGAAAATACAGTAACCAGTAACAGATTTTCTAGTGTCAGGGCATGATGCCCAGTCTAAGTCACAATACCTTTTTAAATGAATGGATGAAGTAGAGGACAGCAAGATACCTTGGCCAGGAGCAGTTTTAAGGTACCTTAGAATTTTATGAGCTGCTGCAAGGTGAGCATTGGTAGGTGTATCCATGAATTGGCTGAGAACTTGAGTAGGATAACTTATGTCTGGTCTGGTTAAGGGAAGATAGAGAAACCTGCCAATGAGTTGTCTGTATGGGGTTGGGTCAGATAAAGGGGAACCAGTTGTTTTGCTTAGTCGATGGTTTTGATCCATGGGAATTTTGAGGTGCTTAGAGGCTACGTGACCAGCATCAACAAGTAGGTCAAGTGTATATTTTTTTTTGGCATATGTGGATGCCAGTAGGAGACCTGGCAACTTCAATGCCTAGAAAATATCTCAAATGACCGAGGTCTTTAATTTTGAAATGATGATTCAAGAAGGTTTTTAAGGAAGAAATGGAATCAAGTGAGTTGCTTGCAACCACTATGTCATCTACATAAACAAGCAAAGTTGTGAAATTTGAACCATTTAGACAGGTAAAGAGGCTATAATCAGCCTTTGATTGTGTGAAACCAAACTGAATAAAGGAGGTGGAGAACTTGTCATACCATTGTCGTGAGGCTTGCTTAAGTCCATATAGACTTCTAAGCAGCTTGCAAACTTGTCCAGGGTTACCCTTTTGATAGCCAGGAGGTCTTTTCATATAAATTTCTTCTTGGAGTCCCCAATGGAGAAAGGCATTGTTGACATCGAATTGGTGGAGGTGCCAACCTTTAATAACAGCTAATGCAAGGATGGTTCTTACTGTGACAGTTTTAACCACTGGAGAAAAAGTTTCATGGTAATCCACTCATTCTTTTTTAGTAAACCCTTTGGCAACTAGTCTTGCTTTTTTTCTTTCAATAGTACCATTGGAGTTGTACTTGGTTTTGTAGGCATACTTGTAGTCAATTGGGGTTTTATCATGGGGCAGGTCAGTGAAAACCCATGTTTTATTGAATTCTAATGCATCAATTTCAGCTTTCATTGCCTGACACCAATCAGGGTCCTTGACAGCTTGTCGATATGTTTGTGGGTCTTGTATTGATGAAATGGAAGTGGAAAATAAAGAAAAACTGGGTGATAGACGATCATAAGAAATAAAATGAGATAAAGGAAAATAGATACTTGATGTCATGTCTTTGGATTGAGAGGGTGAGATGGAAGATGCTTGCTGGCAGTGAAACTCCTGGAGGAATTGGGGAGCTGTTCTTGTTCTGGTGGACCTTCTGAGTGGTAGTGGTGGTGGTGGTGGTGAGGGGGTTAGATGTTCAAGATGCAAAGAAGAAGGGAGCAGAGGGTCAGGAATCTGTGATGATAAGGAAGGAAGTTCTAAAGGGAATGAGGAGGTTGAAGGTTCAAGAGGCAAAGGAGAGGAAAATGAAATTTCAGGAACCTGTGAGGATGGAAAAGTAGAAGGAAAAATAGGTAAAGGTGTAGAAGGAAGAGTTGATGGTGGTGAAATGAAATTAGGTGAGTAATGTGAAAAAGTGTTTGATGGTGGGGTGGAAGCATGCAATGGCTGAGATGAATGATGAAATGGAAAAATGTGCTCGTAAAAAGTGACATCTCGAGAGATAAAAACAGATTGAGTATTGAGATCAAGTAGCTTGTATCCTTTTACCCCAAAAGGATAAGCAAGAAAAGCACATCTCCTACCTCGAGGATCAAATTTCTTTCTGTTTTGGGAAAGGGTTGAAGCAAAGCAGAGACAGCCCAAAACTTTCATATGAGAGTATGTGGGAGGGATTTTAAAAAGGAGCTCAAAAGGAGTTTTATTGGACAGGACAAGGGTTGGAACTCGATTAATAATATATGCTGCAGTAAGGATACAATCAGTCCAATATTTATTTGGAAGATTAGATTGTATTTTGAGAGCTCAAGCTATATTTAAAAGATGTTGGTGTTTCCTTTCGGCAACCCCATTTTGTTGGGGTGTTTCTACACAAGTTCTATGATGGATAATTCCCCTTTTATTGAAGAAATCCTTCATTTGAAATTCAAGGCCATTGTCACTTCGAAGGATTTGAACCTTTGTTTGAAATTGTGTATTGACTAGATTGCAAAAGGACTCAATGCAGTGTCTAGTATCCGATTTAGCTTTGAGTAGGTAAATCCAAGTAGCTCGAGAAAAATCATCTACTATGGTTAGAAAAAATCAGTGACCATCATATGATTCAATGGAATTGGGACCCCATATATCACAATGTATTAGTTCAAAAATGGTTTTACTTTGATGGTTGCTTACTGGAAATAAAAGTTTATGATGTTTAGCAATGGGACACACATGGCAAGGATTTTCATGAGAAATAGTAAATGTGTGATTCTTGATTAAAGTATCTGGAATTACATTTAGCTTTGAAATGGGTGTATGACCCAGTCTACAATGCCAAATATCTGAAATGTGAGCAACACTTTTGGAAATAGAGAACAGAAATATGTTTATGTAGATAAGTGGAGAAGTAGTCAAGAAGGGCAGTGGGAGACACTGAGGCAGCAAGCAAATTATAAAGTCCATCCTTCATCTCACCCATGCCAATCGTGGTCCATGACAAAAGGTCCTGAACAAAGCAAAATTGTGAAAGAAACACAAAACAGTAAGAAAAAGAGGTAGTCAGTTGTTTTGCTGAAATTAAATTGAAGTGAAAAGATGGAACACATAATACATTATGAAGAATTAATGTATTAGTGAGATGGACAGTGCCAATGTGTGTGACAGGTGCTGTGGTACCATCTGGTAATTTAACAACAAAGGAAACTCGAGAAGTAATTGAAGAGAAAAGGGAGGTGCTACAGATCATGTGATTTGTGGCACCTGTGTCAATAATCCATGGCAAATGGGTTTGTGTCTGAGTAAAAGAAGTGAGAGAAAGAAAATTACCATTCATGGCAGGGGAAGAATTACAATCTGTCATGGTTGTGTTGATTGAATGATTGGCAATGGTAGTTTCTCTTGACTGCAATAGAGACAAAATCTGCTGGTATTGATCTTTGGTGAAGGTTAATGTATTATCTGGTGAAGATTCTGGCTCGAGGGATGTCATATTGGCAGATGTATGATTGCATGGTTTATTTTTGTCATGCAACTTATGGCCAGGAGGGTAACCATGCTTTTTATAGCATTTTTCTGCTATATGTCCTATCATATGACAGTGTGTGCAGGTTGGGGGTTGAGCATTGCCAGCTTTGAAACAATTATCAATTAAGTGCCCAGAAATTTTTGCAATAAGTACAATAAGGTCTGTCACGCTTTGGTGGTTGGGATGGTTTGGGAAAGGATTTGTAGTTGAAGTGAGGTTGTTTTATGGCAAGAGCCATGGAATCAGGGGATGGCAGACTAGATAGCATAAAATGTTGCATTTCCTGCTGTTGAATCATTGAGAAAATTTTGTTGATGGGAGGTAATGGGTCCATAAGCATGATTTGGTCTCGGGTTATATTATAAGTTGCATTTAGACCCATGAGGAATTGTATAACACAATCCCTTTGATAATGATCAATTAAAACAACAAGCTTACCACATGTACAAGCAGGCATAGGTTCATATATAATGAGCTCATCCCATAGACTGTCTTGTTGCAAACCTAACAAAGCTTTCTTCAACTAGAAAATACGATGGCCATTTTGTTGGGTGAATCGATCTTTAAGTTCATTCCAGATTTGCTGAGCATCATCCACCAAGGCAATGCTAGATTTGAAGGCTGGGTTGATAGAGTTGTGAAGCTAGGATACAACCAGGTCATTGCAACGTTCCCTTGCTTCATGCAAAGGGTCCTTTGGATCTTTAGGTTTGGAGAAAGTTCCATCAATAAAACCAAGTTTATTCTTGGCACGCAGAGCCCTGCACATGGCTCTGGACCAAGTAGTATAATTCTCTGTTGTAAGGAGGTCCGGAACTAAGGGCAGGGAAGGGTTATCACCATGGTCAAGTCTGTATGGGTTGGTGGGGTTATTGAAATCAAGAAAAGGAGAGCGGGGTGGTTCAGTAGCCATTGAAGAAGAGTTTTCACTCTAAGGCTCTTGATACCATGTAAGTAATAGAGAAACAAGTTGAATTGCAGAGTATTTAGCCAAAAGAAGAATGAAAACAGAGGAAGGTTTCGTAGGAAAGAAAATTCTATTCCAATTTCTATGTGTTAGTAATCTTACAAGGGGTGGCTGCTTATGTACAGCAAGGGAATAACAAACTCTGACAAGTCAGAGAATAAGGAATATACAGCTACGTAACAAACTGTAAAATTACACAAATGTACATGACAATTCAATTACAGAAGGCCCTTTTGGTAATTCATATGAAATATTATTACAAGTTTGTGAGTGCACATTGTAATGCATGAGACTGCAGGTCAGATGTCTTCTTGGTGGTGTGAGCAGTTTCATCTAGATGATCTTGAGGAATGACAGTAGAGCTGTGTTGATCATGCTGCTCTAATATATATAATAGTAATCACTATAAATTTAACTATATATTGGAGAAATTAAATCAGAAAATGGTAATTTGGCCAGGTAATCGGCATGTTACCAAATCATGATTTAAGTTATATTTAGGAAAATATTTTCAAGAATGATGAGTCCCATAATTGTTAGCATTAGAGCAGGCATCAAGGCATAGCTAGTTTCAAGTCATAAAGGGGGTATACTAAATTATAAGCTCTATCAGAATTCTGTAGCATTATTTTATTTATATCAGCTTAATCTTAAGCTATTGATCAATACACATTGGTAAATAGATCTGTCAAAAGAGAAATGACTACGATTGCGTTAGTGTGGACGTCCACTAATTAATTAGAAGTGGGGCGCCGATCTAAAACCTAGGTTAAACTCTCTAGTAATATCTCTGGACATACTCATAAGACATTGAATGTTGATAAGTAGAGTGGCCAAAAGAGAAAGGGCTACCATGTGTTACAAGTGAGCTACCATGGACATTAGATTTGGAAGCTAGTAATATGGAGTGTTACGATTTCAAGGATTAACGGTCTTAGTACTTTTGAAGCACTATGGTCGTGTGTATCATACAACTTTTGATATCCTGATCATGATCAGTAGTCTAAGGCCAAAGCTAATTCCAAATGCACATTGATGCAATCTTAGGAGCTCATTTTCTTTTGTTTCTCAAAAATAGAAGCGATGGTAGAAATATCATTTTATGTTTTCATGAAGATCAATTAGATAAAAGAATATATAAGTCTACCTGGGCATTAGCTTCAGAAACAGACCCAGTAATGGAGGAATCTGTGCATGCTTTCTTGTACTTCTCAATTGTTGATTTGACACTGAAATCATATAAGCGTAATGAAATCATGTGAATCCCAAGTTAGGAAACATCTCTCCGGTAACTTGAAATAATAAATAGCAACCCTAATAAGAATAGCAAGAGAGAAAAAGGGCTACAAAATGTTATACTAAAAGTTATTTTCAACAGGAAAAAAATAAAATGAAAAGAAAAACCAGCCAATTGTGCTCCTGCTGGAGAGAACTTTTGAAAGAGTAATGTTATATATAAACCACATTTTCGTCCCACTTTAATCTCATTATGTAAAATGTGTCATAGTTATCCCTATTAAATGATAAATACTAATCCAATAAAGGATGATCCAATGGTGATAAATGTGTTATAGCTTACATAGTGGGAAGATAATGTAGTATATAGAATTTTTCACTTTGAAAACATGTTTACCTATATTGCAATTGCTTATAAAACACCCGCCAAAAACATGTTTACCTATATAGTGTCAACAACATATATAGATGAAAAACAATTAGTACTTCATGAATAGTATAATTAAGGATTAAATTAACTTTGGACTCTAATGTGGCAGGAATCTGAGAAGATAGATCATCGGTTATGTTTCAAGTAGCTATAATATTATTGTAATTACTAAAACAAAATCAGCGGCCTGCATCTCTTGCTTGTCCTAGTTCTCTATTAATATCGACCCCGTGAATGTGAACAGGGAAATGCACACTTTTTTTTCTCTCTTTTTTTTTTCATAATTGTTTACAGGGCCTGTAAAAAGGAAACTGTATTCTAACAGTTAATATAAAAAAGAAATCTATATGGTAATAATAATCAGCAATATTAGTAGTAATTAAGAAAATTTTTTATGGATTTTATCCGCGCATATCTTTTTGATATATTCTTGATAAATAAATTATACACACAACACAACCAATAATAACATCATAAAAATAGTTAACAAAAATTCCAACAAAATAGTTACTCTTGAATGGAGAAGAATATAGTTAGATCAACCGGTATGTTTGACTGTGAGAAAATCTAGCACAAGGTGCAACTGAGATTTGGGATTCTTAGGGAAAAACCCTAACTTGAGTTGGTGTAACTGTGACCCGATTTGGGTGTGATTGATTGGAAAGAAGAGTCTCAACAAGTTGCAAGAGAACCCCTTTCGGTTTGAAACCCTAAGTTGCTCTTAAACCATAAAATCGAAGAACTTGATTATTTTTTGGAATTGTACCTCGATTTCTCCTTGTCAACTGACATGCCATTGAGGAAGTGTCGAGGAGATGGAGGGGACTGAGCTAATGAGAACGTGACAGCTTTTCTTGTAGCTATTCTTGGACTCATAGAAGACACGAGAGAGTGAGAAAGAGAGAGAGTAATAGGAGGGTAAAGAGAAGGAAACAAAAGTTAACCAACAATGGAGGACGTAGGGAGCTGATCTCACATACCTGCAAACATTCCCAAATTTGACTTGGTTCTACTTACAATCGTAATGTTTCTATGTCTATCTATTACACCAGATCTACGTATCTAGCTACCTAATCAAGATCTAAAACACGATCATAAAAAGAAAAAATAAAAAAATAAAAAATGAAGAAAACCCCTAAAGCTCAAAGATGGAAAGCATCAAAACAGAAGAATGAAAGAAAACTTAATCTTAGCTGCAGTACCATTTTAATTACTGCGTTCTGAGGGCTTAAATTCACCCAAAGATCAATTGCAGAATGAATATTTTCAACCCGAAAGCAGTAATAGTTTAAAATACTTAAAGAATGACCATTAAAAAGATGGCCTAAGAAGGTTATAAAGAAGTTGATCCGTAAGTTAAGATGAACATGAACAAAGAAATAAAGCTAAAATTCTTGAAAAAGCAAGCAACATAAATTTGACAACTTATTTTCTTTCACCAAACATTAAAAACTTCGCAGTCTCTTCACCCAACTAGATTCTTTTCGGGGAAAAAGGACAGTACCATTAAAAACAAAAGATAATACTTATTATTCTCCTGCTGTTCTTTTATTATTTTTTTATCTATTTATTTTTTTAAATTTTTTTATTTAATAATTAAGAAACTGACTATTAGTGAAATTGTATTTTTTTAATTTTTTCTTAATAATTAAGGATATTAAAAATACTTAAAAAAATAAGAAAAAAATAAAAATTTCAAATGCACTATAGATTAGTAAAATGATGGTAGGATTTAAACCAATCTTTATCCTATTATTTTGGATTTGTTTCAGTGTTCAAGAAGACTAGTTGTTAATTAAAGTGCAGGTCTAAAATACATTTTTGACATCTACAGATCACTACAGCTGGGCTTATGAAAATCTTCTAAAATACTTTTTTTGGTTTTTTTTGTTTTTTTTTTTCCAATCGACAGCTGAGCTTTTGGGCTTTGACGATTATATACCTCCCTATGCAACAGCAAGAGGTCGAGACATACTTGGAGGAGTGAGTTATGCAGCAGTAGCCGCTGGAATCAGAGAGGAAACTAGGCGCCAACTGGTACCAAAAATGCTTCATGATTCACTTTTTCATTGACAAAGTAGTTATGATGAGTTCAGGGTTGTGTGCTGTGGTTCAGTCTTAAAGGAACCCTCATTCATGCAGGGAGGCAGGATTAGCTTCAGTGGGCAGGCGAAAAACTACCAAGACACAGTCTCACAAGTGGTGAACTTACTTGGAGATGAAGACTCTGCTGCACAATACCTAAGCAAATGTATATACTCCATTGGATTGGGTAGCAATGACTACCTTAACAACTATTTCATGCCCCAATATTACTCTACTGGCAACCAATATACTCCTGATCAATATGCAGATGTTCTTATTGAACAATATACAGAACAACTAAAGGTCAGTACTACATTTCCTTACTCTTTGCTTTTGGCTTTTTCCCTAGGAAAGTGAGCTAAAATGGACTGAGCCGAGCCTTAAAACCGGCTCTAGGTGACTGGCCAGAATGGGCATTACCTGTTAAGACTTCAATGTTACATTATTGCCAGTTATAAACTTCTTTTCTTTTCGGCTTCTTTTGGGTTGGGGAAGTGGGCACAGTACTCTGGCCTTACTGAATGTGCACCCTTCAACAAAACTGGCATTAATGGTCAGTTACCCTAGTAATCTGCATATGGGAAACCAAGTAATATTTGGACAGGTTTCATGGCACAGATCTTGTATGACTATGGAGCAAGGAGAATGGCCTTGTTCGGACTAGGTCAAATAGGCTGCAGCCCAAATGAATTGGCTCAAAATAGTCAGGATGGGTCAACATGTGTACAGAAAATCAATTCTGCCAACCAGATATTCAACAACAGGTTGAAATCTCTTGTTAAGAATCTCAACAGAAATACACCAGATGCAAGATTCATCTATGTAGACTCTTTTGGGATTTTCCAAGATATTATAAGCCGTCCTTCTTCTTTCGGTAAAATCATTTCCATTCAATTCTAGTTGAAATTAATCTTTATACGACTGAGGGGAACCAGTGCCATTATTTATATTGAGGAATTCATGCATGCTTTGTACATCTTTCTATGGCAACTTCAGGTTTCAGTATAACAAATTGCCGGTTGCTGTGGTGTGGGAAGGAACAATGGGCAAATTACATGTCTACCTCTTCAAACTCCATGCCAAAATAGGGATGAGTATCTCTTTTGGGATGCTTTTCATCCAATTGAGGCAGGGAACGCCACTGTGGCCAGGAGAGCTTACAGTGCTGAGTCTGCATCGGACGCTACGCAATTGATATCAAACGATTGGCCCTGCTATGAAAAGATCATGGAGATATTAATGGTTGTGATTTGGGCGGCAATTAAGATGCATGGAAAGTTGCTGATAATTGTGTTTCATTACTATTGTAACTATGAACCTAAAGATCTATGATCCGAACTCCAGTGTCCATTTCGTGGTTTGTGCAAATCATATCTATAAATCTTGTTTATAAATTTTGAGCTTAAATACTGATACACATCTCAACTTTCCTCTTTTCCTTGCCATTCTCGAAAACAGAACTGTAAGAAATCAATGATTTGTTTTATAGCATTTTAAGCTTTTTAAAACATAAAATTAGCAAAACAAAAATTCGAGCATCTATAAAGAATAATTATTTATGAGGAAAATATATTCATTTTAATAAAAAAAAATGATCATTTTGGTAGGTAATAAAAGACAACAAAAAAACAATTTTTAAGTGCAAGAGAAAGCCAACTAAATTTGAACTAAAATGAGTACAGGCTCAACTATTTATGTTAGTATCCACACCGAATATTTCTTTTCTCTAATATGCCCTATAACATTAATTGTTAATTTCGTGTTAACTGAAATATTTATACGAGCAACAATAAATGTTGTAGGGTCCGCTTCATGTATCTATCTTTCTCATTTGAGCTTCTTAAGGTCAGATACTATTTGAATGGACCTTGACTTGGTTCCTTTTAAATATGTTTTCATCCTACTCAGTCTTATAGAACTTGATTTTAATTTTAGTTAGTGGTGAAGACTGTCATATACGGTTTTTGTTTTGGTCCGACACAAAAATGAAATTGAACCAACTGTTTTCTTTCATGTTTAATACCAACCGAACCAGCCAATTAAAGTGGAGAAAACTAGCATGCTCGGTTTCAGAGTAATTCCAATTGATTCGTCGATTTCCCGTCGGCAGCACGATGAGAGAGAGAGAGAGAGAGAAAGAGAGAATGGTGGCATATCACGATGAGAGAGAAAGATAGATGACAGACGCGTTGAGAGAGAAAGAGAGATGGGAGGTGCAATTGGAGAGCGAAAGAGAGAGAGAGAGAGATTGGCGCTGTATGATAGAAGAGAGAGATGCCGGATGACGACGCCGTGTGAGAGAGGAGAGAGAGTTTGAGAGAAATAGAGAATCTGGAGAATGAGGGTGAAGGGAGGGGGCAAGGAGTACTAAACCTTAAATCTACATGACGCTATTTGGTGTATTGACCAGATGGCTTCGTTTCATTTTAATTTTTTTTTAAAATAGTATGTGCAAAACGACGTCATGTAACTCACTAAAGTGAAATAACATTGTTTTACATAAGATATATATATATATATATATATAAATATCGGCCGGTTTGATAGTTTGAACCAAACCGAACCGGCCGACATCAATTTCCTACTATCGGCTAACCAATTATCTACCGGTTTTGGTCGGTTTTAGACTCCGGTTGCCAATTCATGTTGGTGATGACCGGTTCCATCGCTTTCTATACCACCCTAATTTTAATCATTTCTTACCATAGCTGAAACAGTTTTGATTTTAAATCGAGAAAATTGGATGCAAAATAGTTACATCCATGCAAAACTTGATTTTATTGGAATCTATAAAACTCAAGCGTATAATCTCTCTCTACTCTCCTCCTAATTTCCCTTCCCCTTCAAACTTTTCTTATTTTCTTCTGCTTTATCATTTTACACAGGATAATTTTTTTCTACTTTCTCCTCAGCCTGCTTTAATTACCATTTTTCCTCCTTAACTTCGAACATATAATTGTTTTTGTTAAAGTGAGAAAACTTATCTCTAGATTTTGATAAATTATTATCATAAATGCCTGTCATATATCTCTAAAATTGATAAATGTATTGAAAGTATTATATATATATAGAGAGAGAGAGATATTAAATCATAATTTCCTCAATCATAATTTCCACAATCATAATTTCATTTTTATTCTATTTTTCTAGTATCACAGAAAGTTGATAGGGCTTTTTTTTATAATCATTGTTATTGAAATTACCCAAATACTCATGTATAGTAATACAAAGACCTACCAATTCACTCAATAAATTGTTAGCTGATATTCATACAATTATACGATAAGAAAACATTAACATGACATAAGTCAACTGCATATCACCAAAAATGGTAACGAAGGAAAATCTTTTAAAGAACTCTTTAAAGGTAAACCCTACAGAGTAAATCAACCCAGAAAAGTTAATTTTATTATTTGAAAATATGCTACACGCAAGTTTCAATTAAAAAACTTTTATCAATAGACACTTCTATTTGAAGATCTCTAACGATCTTCAAATATTAACTTCTCTACTAAAACTCCAATGGGTGAACACAATCACTCTATCTCAACCTTGGATCACGACCACACTTTTTGAGAGAAACCACAAGAAAATTCTCAAAGAAATTTTTTCACTAAAATAAGCACTAGAAACTGATCTAAAAAATCTCCAAGACTGAATCTCTGCATATCCTAATTAATAGGGAAACTTAAATATCTTTCTAAAAGCAGTTTCCAAGTCCCAGTGAAATTATGCTCACAGATTTAATCTGTTGCAATGATTTCTGCTAACGTTTAGCTGACGTCTAGAACTTATCTTCACAGAATATGTTGATTTCAAATTCAAAGTCTTCTCTGGATAATATAAGGTTCTTGAGACTTGGAATTACATATTTTGATTGATCTAAAATACTTAATATTAAACTCCAAACTATTTTACATTCAACAACTAACAAAATTTAAACTTAAGATGATAGACCTAATGTTAGCCAAGCACTTTGAAATTTATATTCTCAGTCTCCCCCTTTGGCGGATTGATGAAAAAATCAAATACTTGTTGAATGTAATTTGAACCTATCAAAAACTTGGAAAAACACTAGAAGGAAAACAAAAAAAAAAACATAATTATGAATACACAAGTAGAAACATAAAAACAATAACTGACATTTAGGTTAGAAACATAAATCTAACCTACAAGAAATCAGAAAGTTAAGATTGTACTTGTTGCAAACCCAAGCAAAATGAAATTTTAGTTCTACCCCTAAATCTTAAAATTCTTTAACCAAAAAAAAAAAAAAAAATCAACTCTACCTCAATAGCATAGCTCCTCCATCTCCAAAAAGAATTCATTCAGCTCCCTCTCAGCTGCACACTTCCTACTCTCCATATTTGTCACAAATTTGTCATGGCTTACACTTTCTAGTCTGAAAATATTTATATATATATATATATATATATATAATGTACACTATTATACTCAACAAGCAAGAGATCCAAACTCATGCTAACTACTATGTGGGAAGCGAGAATAAAATTCTTGAGAAGACCCTCCCACAACTATGAAGAATCTTAACTCTATAATGCACTGTAATTTAAGTGATGTATGAATATGAATTCATGTAGAAAAATGAAAGAACAACCCAAAAATCTTAGTCAAGGCATAACAATAAACAATTGGTGGGCAACAAGGAGAAACCGAATGGTAAAATGCAAGAACACATAAAAAATTATTCTAAATACATGAGTTTCAAAAAAAATGCAGAACCACCCAACCAAAATGTTCAACTAATTCACAACCCCACTAAGTAAAAATCCAAACCTAAACTCCAAAATTGCAACTAGAGAATGAAAAACCTCAACTGGGTGAAACTCGAACCCTAAAAATAGAACATGGAAGATAGGGCACTTACCATGAAGGAGAAGCATATTAACAATGATCGTCGCTCTTCGTAGACACAAAAAACACTAGGCTTGAGAGAGCTGAGTAAACATTTTTGCCATGGTCTCTAGAGACGTTAGTCACTAAGAGAGTCTCACGTGACTTGGGGTCTTGCTCAAGTGGGGCATATTAAAATTGTATAAGGAGTCTCATTGGGAGTCCTATGCAAACAAAATGATGTGCATCAAATGAGGACTCAACTACAAAATTAACTAGTACTTAACTAATACAAATTTAATGCCCATAACCAAAAAAAATAAAATAAACAAATAAACACTGACCCAACACTGTTTTGCTATAAGCATTAAAACAATTTATGTTTTGAAAGCAATTTAATTTCCTTAAAATCAAGTCACTTGCCTAAGTATACCAAATGTCAAGGCAACATGTTTCAACACACAAGCAACCTTAAAATAGGTTCATACTCTCTTATTTGAAATAAAGAGCCAAAAAATAAGTGATGACTGTGATACCCCGTATTTACGTGTATTTTGACTAAGTAAATTATTATATTTATTAAGATTATGAGCTTTCTTGTTTTAAATTTTAGATAATTTATATGATATTATTTTGAGATTTTTAATTGTTAATTCAATATGTTTTCTTGTTATTAATTATTATTCATTATTTAAATTACTCTTTATTTTAAATTAGTTTATTGTTGGATCTAATTATTTTATTTTCATTTAATCACTACATTTAAATTATTTTATTTGACTTGCTGTTTTGAAATCTTTTTCGTTGGATTATTGGTGTGACCCAATATGTGAGGATTAGACCTCATTTCTTTCCCTCACTTTTTATTTTTCCTTTTTTTTCTTTTCCTCTTTTTCTTTTCTTTCTCTTTTCGTTTTCCTCTCATTTCCTTTTCTCCTCACTCTCTCTTCTCTCCCTCGTGCAGCCTCTCTCTCCCCCGTCCGTTGCGTCATCCTCCACCCAGTGCCGCCGTGCGCCGTCATGGTCGTCACCACCCCTCCTAACCTCTTCCCCTCTAGCCTGCGACCACCCCCCTCCGTTCCCAGCCCCTCTCGCGCGGCCATTCTCCTCCACGCACGGCTTCAAACCGCGACCACCATTAGTTCCAGCGCCCCCGTCGCACCACCATTGGCCGCATCTTTTCACCGCACGTCACCATCGACCTCCCAGCTACCTAACCCACCCATCCTTAACCCCGATCTGCCACCGGTGAAGCCTATCCATCCCTGTTTTGAGCTTTTTGCACTCCAACTGCCTCCCATGCCGCCACCCAAGGCCAACCACCACTACCATTAGCTTCACCAACATCCCTAAGCTCTTCCCTTGTAATCTCAAGTCTTCGTTTGTCCCCGTTCAAAATCTTGCATTTTGAGACCCACGACCATAGTGCATTTTGCACTGTTACGTTGTCATGCTGCCACGTCTAGCACCTCCATGATCCTTCAAAAATTATATTATAGCACTGTAAGTATTTTTCCAAGAAAATTTCAAGATTTAAATGTATTTTTACACTAACTCATTTTTATTGTAATCTGGTTGGTTGTGTCGGACTGAGTCCGAGGAGTAAGGGGGTCGGATGGATTGGTGGATGGAGTTGTTTGTGTTATTGGACTATGTTGTGATTTATTGGTTGTTGGATAATGTGTTGTATCATGTACATTGCATATTTGTACGCATGTTCATGTTTGTAACTAAAAACTGGGTTTTCGCATAATTTCATACATGTTCATGTCTTGAAAAACTGGAATTTTATGTGAGAAATGATTTTGAATATGTTTGAAATGATTGGAATGACTAGTTTGAGAGAAATGAAAAGAGACTGTAGGGATGGTGGTAAGTAGGGACGGTGGTATAGTCCCGCCTGTGATGTCCACCTACAGTACACGCGGTAGAGATGGTGGTATAGTCTCACCTGTGATTCCCGCCTACAGTGCATACGGTAGGGATAGTGGTAAGTAGGGATGCTGGTAGAGTCACGTCTGTAATTCCCGCCTACAATGCTCTGATAAGTACCTCTTGTGTGAAAAAGAAACTATAGGGATAGTGGTAAGCATGGATGGTGGTATAGTTCTGCCTGTGATTCCTGCCTACGATGCACACTGTAGAGATGGTGGTATAGTCCCGCCTGTGATTCCCGCCTATGGTGCATGCGGTAGGGATGGTGGTAAGCAAGGATGGTCGTGGAGTCCCGCCTGTGATTCATGCCTACAGTGTACAATAAATGTTTATGTTGTCGATTTATGATTTAATGGTTACAAGCACATTTTCTGAGAAAATGACAGATATTATTCATGGCGTGTTTTTGGTCAAATGGGGTTTTTGGCATGCGTTGGAAAATAATCATTTTCGGAGAACATGAGGTTTTTGAGATCACATTTTTGTTTCATTATGTATTTATGTATGTTGGCTGCATTAATACATTTCTATCTCTTGGGTTGCTTGGTTGGTTACTTGCTGAGAGTTATAATCTCACGGTATTCAATACCCTGCGATACTGTTTTATGGTATCGTAAATTTTGATATAGATGAGGACGACGAGCCTTAGGCTTTGGCTCTGCTGGAGGAGTGATCTGGGGTTGCTCTCGTGTATCGAGATTCGTTTTATCACTCGTTTATGTATTTATCCTTTGTAATATATTTTAAGATAACTGTATAACGTTTTTTTAAAGGTAATTTATTTTAGATATTTGTATTTACATTTTTAGTACTTAGTTGGTGAAATTTTAATTAACCGCTGCAACTTTTGTTGTGCACTTTTACATGTTGCATACACTTGAGCACTTATTATTGGGATGCATGACTCGTGTTATCATCATCCCGACATTACGATCCCGTATTTATATACGTGGAAGTCGGGGCGTCACAATGACACGCTACAAATTTTTCATGACCAATGTCCATGTGTGTGTATGAGAGACAACTTATCACAATGATCAATTTTTCTTTTGGATAGACTTATATATATTTTTTTCCTTTTTGACACATAGATACTCCCAAAATTAGACATATTTTACCTCAAAATGCAAACTTTATGCTAGGACCTAAATACTTGACAAGAATATCTCCTCTGAACATAAGTTTGCTCACACCTTTGAATGTCTACTTTATTGCTCATCTTTTTCCAAAATGAATAGAGCAGTGCTTTTTTTTTTCTATAAGGACTTAGAAATAGGATCTGTGTAGAGTGTTTGTCATTTTCCACAATGAATAAACACCAACTTTTTCTATATGGATCAAAGTCCGACAAAACGAGATGGCTTGACTTTTAGTATTGGGTTTATTGGGTTCAGCTAGTCTTAGGCTACGTTTGGGTAGTGAGAATATCTGAGAAGTGTTGAGAATGTTTGTGAATAGTAGTAAAAAAGTAATAATAGAATAATGAATAGTAGGTAAAAAGTAATGAATAGTAAAAAAGTAGGTGAAAAGTAATAATAAAGTAAAGAATAGTAGTGAGAGTACTTGAGATACTCTTGGTACCCAAACGTAGCATAATAGTCAATTTGAGGTTTAGACTCTCCCTTGGGACAACATCCATGAATATTTATTGAACACTAAATGACTAATATGGTGGAAACGAATCCCTCGCGGTGCACTGGAATGTAACTTTAGGCAAATAGGAACCATAAGGTCTACACTCATATTATTGTTAACAAAAAATTTAGATAGAATGTATCAATTTCAAGAATGGACAAGTGTGAGGGACCGAGTACACTTGACTTGGCAAGGCAAAAATTATCTCTTCATTTTTCATCTTTTTGGTTACAAATTATTTTTCTATTTTTTTTTATTATCATTTTTTTTAATAAAAAAAAAACAAAATGATAAAAGACAACTCAGCCAAACCAAAACAAAAAGAAATGAAGAAAAATAGAAATATGTGATATGCATGTCCTAAACTAATGATATACAAGGAATGCAAGAACATGCAAATGTTCCTATCAGTTATTATCACACGATATCTTCTTTAACCACCTATTTTGTTTTAAGTTTTAAGGTGAACTTTGCATCATCAAAGCTTTTTGTGGTGTTATCCTTGTTACCAAGCCAAAATTCAGACAATTTACATACCTTTGCACTTATGGTGTTTATTTGTTAGTTTAACGGTTGGAGATGGTTTCCAAGGGTCATTGCCTTCTTCGTTGATTTTTTTTCATCTCCATTTTTCTACATTTTTTTTAGATTAAAGCAATATAGTCTTTTATGACCAAAAATACTACAATGATGACAAATAGATACAAACTTACCTCCAACCTTACCTCAATTCAGCTTCTTTGAAGTTGCTCTTACATTGGAATTTTTAGAATGATTTGACTTTGAAATTGCTTCACTTAGAACATATACAACTTGACTTCCTTTGACAAAGATAATACTCTTAGAGGTGATGGCAGAGGATGATGATATTTTAAGATCTTTCTCTTAAGAAGTTGTATAACCCAACCTTATACATTCATTGCCGGGCTTGTGAATGCTTAACACCTTTTCTAGTTTCTGAGTTACTGATTTTTGTTTGTTCTGTTGACAAAATTTCAACTTATTGTCTAGGGCATCCTTTTCAGTCTTAAGCCTTGAGATCTCAACTACAAAAATTTTGAATACTTTGGAGAGATTATTCTTCTCATGTTTCATTGTTGTGAGTTTGTTGTATAGCTTCTTATTGAGTTATTAGCGTCTACACTAGCTACCTTCGAGTCATCATTGTTAGTTCCACAATAGTAGTGAATGTCATAAACGAACTTTCATCATTAGACGATAAAACAAAATTTTTAGATTTTGACCTGTTACTAAGTGTAACATTAAAAAATTTTCCCTTATTTTTCTTAAGATTTGGACACTCCACTCTTATGTGACTACAGCTGGAGCACTCATGACACTTTATTTTGTCATTTTTTGTTAAACATTTCTTAACTTACTTTTATTTTCCATTAGCTTTTTTAGAAAACAAAATTTTTCTAAACTTCCAAGCAATGAAGTCTAGGTCTTCATTATTCAGATTTTCTTCATCAGAAGAGTCGTCTTGATCTTCTTTCACAATCTTCAGCGACATGGACTTCCCCTTCTTTTTTTGAGGAAGTGAGGACTCGTAAGTTTGTAAGGAGTCGACTAATTATTTAACTTTGATTGCATTTAAGTCATTGCTTTCCTCAAGTGCTGTGACTTTGGGGTGGGATCTTTCGAGTAAGGACCTTAAGGTCTTTCTCACAACTCTTGAATCTCCTATCTTCTCGCCAAGATTAAACCAAGAATTCACAATATCATTAAATTTAGCATAAAAGTCATTAAAGGTCTAATTTTCCAGAATTTAATCTCTTCAAATTTCAAGGTTAGCATTTGTAATTTTGAATTTTTAACAATTATTGTGCCTTCATATGTAACCTCCAAACATCCCAAACTTCTTTAGCAATCTCACATATGGAGATTTTTTAAAATTTTTCAAGAGAAACAACCATAAAAATAACATTAAGTCATTTACTATTTCAGTTAGAGTTGTTGATCCCATCTCTAGACCAAGTGTCCTGACTTGTCTTGAGCTTAGTCCATCATTTTGCAACTGCATACCACACACATTCATATAGAGGCATGAGAAAAGCCCTCATTCGAACTTTTCAATAGGTTTAGTTGTCCCCATCAAAACGTGAAAGGACTGATAATGATGATGACATGATCTACAAGGATACAGATCACACTCGAATAAGTAAACCTCTCTGATTCCAATTGAAATTATCCAAATACCCTTGTATAATAACACAACGATCTACCAATTAACTCAAACAATTGGTTAGTCGATATTCATGCAATTATACAATAAGAAAACATTAATATAAAACAAATCAATTGCATAACACCAAAACTGCTAACGAAAGATTACATAACTTTTTAAAGGTAAAATTATACGGGACAGCCAAACCATGAAAAGTCGATTTTATTATTTGAAAATTTGCTACAAGCAAGTTTCAATTGCAAAACTTTGTCAATTGACACTCTTACTTGACTAAAAAAATGACTTGTTTGTCTCTACAGCAATACAGCTAGAACCTCTGGCGATCTTCAATTATTAACTTCTCTATTTGAACTCCAATGGGTGAACATGATCACTCTATTTCAACCTTGGATCACAATCACATTTTTGAGAGAAACCACATGAAAATTTTTAAGGAAATTTTCTCACCAAAATAAGGACTGGGAAATGCTCTAAAACATCTCCAGGACTGAATCTCCGTACATCCTAATTAATAGGACAGCCTAAATATCTTTCTGAAAGCAGTTTCCAAGTCCCAGTGAAATTCTACTAACCAATTTAATCTATAGCGACAGTTTCTAGTAATGATTAGCTAATGCCAGGAACTTATCTTCTCAGCATGTGTTGATTTCAAAGTCAAAGTCTTCTTTGGATAAGATAAGTCCCTTGAGACTCAAAATTACATGTTCTGGCTTATCTAAAACGTTTAATTACAAACTCCAAACAAACTCGAACTATTTTACATTCATCAACTCAAAAGATTTAAACTTAAGATGATGTATGTCATCTTGCTGACCTAATGCAAACCAAACTCTTTTAAATTTACATTCTCAGTTATTAAGGAAAAAACAAACAAAAAATGAATCGGAAGAGAAGATGTCACGTAATTGAGCAAGAAAAAACAAGTGTTACGTTCTATTTTTTTCGATTTATTATGACTTGATTGTACCACATGGCACTACTACTAGGTTCAGTGGTCCATTTGAGTTTTAAACTCAAATGGCCGATTAGCATTTTCCATTTTTATATTCAATGTCAAAACTTAATCTAATTCGTTATGTTTGAAAGTATATAAGTTGAAGAGAATGGATAAACAGAAATTTCACTACTTTACTTTCATTTAGATTCTAAGTGGACTCTAGTGAGACCAACGGCTACAGTTCTAGGTCACTAATCTGACTAAATTCCAAGCAAATTCAATGGACTCCTATCTAGAAAATTTTGAGATTTTAACTTCGTTTAAAGCACATAAAACTTGTGGTACTCAAGTGAATGTTTCAAAATTTTGTTTTGAAAGGTTTCTTAGTCAGGGCTCAACCGTGTTCTGAGACCTAACTACATAGACGTATTTATATTACGAGTAATTCTACATACATCACTCTCATCTTTGGATCAATTACATAAATTCGACATTTTCATCTATTACATAAAATGTGACACTTCTAATAAGTTATCATGACTGTATCAATCTTTATTTAAAAAAAAAAAAAAAATTTAAGGACTGATGGATAATATCATCTCATTGTATTGAGATACAAATGAGATGAGAGTATGGTACGTAAAATTTTTCTTATTCAATAATTATTGCGTCTCTTTAAACATAGACTACTATCCATGTACTTATTACTTTCCTTTGTTCGGGATATTGACAATGAAATTATCGGTGTAATGTAGTTCTATTGACTTTTGGTAGCAGTCAACTTTGGTCGTGGCTGAAATTTTAAAAGAGGTTGAAGTCTTGAAACTATTATGAGTAGATTTAGGCTATGTTTGGATGTTGAGTTGATTTTAGGTGATCTAAGTTAATTTGTGAATAGTAGTATTTCTTAGGTTCCATTGAGATGTGTTGAAATGTAAATAGATTAAGATATGTGTTTAAATGTATGAAGTAGATTTAGATGAGTTTAACATGTTTATGGAAATTTGAAAAAGTAGTGAGTCACATCAATGATTAATTTAGGATGGGTTGAGCTAACTCCAACAACCAAACACAGACTAAAGATAGTGGATGTGCACCCCAAATGTCTTTAGTGCAATTTGTATACTTAGAATATCTCATAACCACACAAATAGCTTTTTCATAAGGAGTGGCCCGGTGGGGTTGTTTTCATAGGATATGGGAGCGTTTTTCATAGAGTGTGAGGTGTGAGTGGTGAATAATGACTGACGAGAATAATTTTTTATCTTTAAATACTAGTTTAATGATTATAATTAAAATATTTTATTAGATTTTAAGAAATTAGAGATAAAATTTTGAATACATATATTATAAAATTAAAAAAACTGTTTTCATAGGGAGTGGGAGCGGCTCGGTGGGGTTGTTTTCATGGGATATGGGAGCGTTTTTCATAAGGTTTGAGGTGTGGGTGGTGAATAATGACTGACGAGAAGAATTTTTCATCTTTAAATACTAGTTTAATTATTATAATTAAAATACTTTATTGGATTTTAAGAAATTAGAGATAAAATTTTGAATAAAAATATTATAAAATTAAAAAACTATTTGAATTTTATTTTTGTTTTGAAATTTAAAGTATCATTTTTTATGTTTTGTTTAGGTGTTTGGAAAATTTTTAAGTATTAGTTAATTATTAAATGAAAAAGTTAAAAATTTTAAATTGAACTGTATTTTGTATTTGAATTATGTTTAGGAATAAAATATATGAGAATATCTGAAAATACTTGAAAAAAATTGTGTTATCAAACGAGCTCTTACTCTTTCCAAAAGTTCTTCAAATAAGTTTCTACATCAAAAGATTAATGTTTGGTACAAGTCTTGTATGACCCCTTTATAAAAATGTGATGAATTCCATCATAATTAACTGATTTTTTTAATATTTTTTCAAGGTAAGGTCTATTTTTTATAAAAAACTTATACGAGACTTGTATATTTAGAGCTTATATATTTGAAGGTTGTACATATCATTATTTTACTTGAAACATCTATTCACTTTCTTTAAGTGTGTTAAAAGGTCTATTCAATGAATTTTCAATTTTAGTTGCAGTTTTTAAAAATATATATGACGCAATTTATATTAAAATATATTTATTGTAATATTAATTATGGCTCAAATCGATAGAGGTGTAACCGGTCCGATTCAGTCTAACTTTGAACATAGTTTAGAACCGAACTGATATACATCGGTTTTAAGGTTTGAAAACCAATATCGCACCAACTACACTCCTAAATCGGTACTTTCAATTTTACTGGTTCTGATCTTGTTCGATCGGGTTTTTCTGTTATATTATATATATAAGTATATATAATATGCTACATATATTATAGTATATAATAATATAGTGATAATATATTGTAGTATATTTTAATTATCTTATAGATTATAGTGATATATTATAATATATAATATAGTGATATATTAAGTATATTATAATATATAGTGATATTGGATTAGTATAACTATTATTAATACTATAGATTATAATAATAATATATAGTAATTTATATGGGTTTTTAAAATTTGAAGTTATTTTAATTAGTAATTTTGCATATAATACAAGATTATTTATATATAATTATATATATTAGATATAAAAATTGTATATAACATAAAAAATGATATAAAAATTATTTTATATAATATAAAAAGTTAAAATATATATTTATATGAACCGGAACTAGATCGATGTTAGAAAAAGACAAAATCAGAACTAGACCGATTTCGACTAGTTTTTAAAAAAATAGAATTATACCGAACTCACCGGTTCAGTCCGATTTACCAGTTCTAGGGCTGAGCACCGAGAATGTCGAAGTCGAAGTGCCCTACCTCCAACTCTGACTCCAATTTTGTCAGAGGTTGAATCTAATCTCCGACTCTAACTCCGATTCGCATAGCCTACGATCTGACTCCGACTCCAACTTGTCGGAGCGGATTCGGATTTAGGCTTTTTCTCTTAGACTATTTGAAATTTCAACTTGACAATCTTGAGTTCTCACTAATCGGATTTGGGCTTCCAGATTTTAGTTTTTTTAAAAAAAAATATTTTTTTCAATTTCAATTTTATTAAAACATAACCAAAATTGAAAAAATAGATCATTGTACAAATTATTGTTATTATACATGTTATTATATGTTAATCTTTATTAATTAGTATTACATGTTATTATAAATTTATATATTTGAGTTTATACACAATACATTAGTATTAAATGTTATTATACATTAGCTGTAACATCCAGGTCCAGTACCAAGCCCAAGCCAAGCACAAGTGCTGTAAAATTTTTCTTGTGAGTTAATATGTATGAAAAGCCTATTTGAGATTTAACGAGTAATTTTGAAATAGTTACGGGCCCAAAAGTTATTTTTACAGTATACGAGATTTTTATTGGAGTTGATAATTGGGTTAAAATCTTTTGATGGATATGGTGAGAAAGGTTTATACTACAAGTGGTACTAATTTTGAGTGGCACCATAACTCAAGCAAAAAGTCCAAACCTCCGAAAACCCATTCCGATGAAAACCCAAGTATCAATTTCAGATGAATTTCCACGCCATGCACATCTCCACGTCCATGCACATCTCTACGTCCATGCCCGTCTCCCATGCAGTTTCTACCTCTCATTTTTCTCTAGGGTTTCCCAGCTTCCTATATATACACATTGATAGCTCCCATGCACTTTAGAAACTACCACTGCCGCCAGCCACTGTCCAACTCCAAAGCCTACCTTGTTGCACCTCCGCAAACCACCAGAGCCGCAAGTTGCCGTGACACGAAACACCTCCATCGTAGCACCTGGGCAGGCCAAGCAAAAAGAAAACCTCCCCACGTTGAAGTCCAGCAGCCATGTCTCTCTCTTCAACCACCACGTTGCTGCCACCTCCTCCCGTTCAGCTCCTGTAGTATAGAGTAGCAGCCATCCACGGAGAGCAAGCCACTACATCACAGAACAACCCATCCACATTAAAGCTGCAGCAAGTCGCTACTAGGGTAAAACTCTGCAACCAACGCAGACCAATGCCTATAGCCATGGAAAACACCTCTCACGGCAGCACCATCCTCAGAGTACATCAACCGTAACTTAGTCGTGAACCCACTAGTGGAGCCACCATTAGCTGTCACGCGAAACTTCTATTCCTCACTCCCGAAAACAGAGTACAAACCTTCTCCACCTTGAACCAGTGCAAGCCATCACCACTGACACCCCACCATGTTGGGATCCTACAGAAACTGCCACCAAAGTCTTTCCGGCACCCCCAGTCCGTTGCATGCCTCTCATAGTCTCGCGGTGAGTTCCCCCTCTCCCTCACGCTGTGCTTTCTTCCCTCCTATAATCTCTCTCTCTCTCTCTCTCTCTCATTAGTTGGTCTCTCTCAGTGTTTAGCCACCACCTCGCTGACGTAATCTATGCCACCTCTAAGTTCTTCGTACCGCTCCTCCACTCTCGGTGAGTATAGACGTCTCTGTTGCATAGTTTGCTTCAATATTATTTCCTTTTTGTGTATGTTTTCCCAAACAACCTATAATTATGACTTTATTATCCCAAAATGCCCACTTATCAGGATAGGTCAATGGGCATGAGTTCTTTGTTTTTTTTTTTTTTTTTTTTGTTAAACTTGCTTCGCATAGTTTTATTTGAGGTATAAGAATATATATAGAAAATATTTATGTTTTTAAAACAACTTGTTTAAGTATTTTACAGCCAATTTCAGTAGAGAGTAAGAAGATTTTAATTTTATTTTTTAAATACTTTAAAACTAATTAATTCTATTTTAATATAATGATATTCTCGCTTTATCTAATTTAAAAGATTTTGATATAATTATTGTAACATTCCGTATTTTAGTGTATTTTTATTGAATGATTATTTTTATTAATTCAAAAATTTATTCTCTTATTTTAAAATTTTTGAATTTTTAAATAGTTTATTTTATGATCTTTAAATTGTGAAAATTAAATTTGACATGTTTTCTTAATATTAATTATTATTATGCATTTAAATTATTCGTCTTTTTAAATTAATTTATTGTTGGATTTAATTATTTTATTTTTATTTTATCATTACGTTTAAATTATTTTAATTGACTTGCTGTTTTAAAATCTTTTTCGTTAGATAATTTTTGTGATCCAATATGTGAGGATTGGACCTCATTTCTTTCCCTCCATTTTTCATTTTCCCTTTTCTTTTCTTCTTCTCTTTTCTTTTTCTTCCTTCTCTTTTCCTTCTTTCTCTCTCCCCGCACGCGCGACCTGCTCTCTTCCCTCCCCCGTCCGTTTTTCTCCTCCACCTGCAGTGCCGCCGTGCGCCACCGTCTGGCGACACCGCCCCTCCCACCTCCTTCCCCGGCGACCTCCCCCACCCCACATTCCCTTCTCCACGCTCTATCTCTCTCTCTCTCTCTCTCTCTCTCTTCGTTGGCCGTGTGGAACCCATTCGGGTTGTGAATTTTCTACGCCGCCATGCGCCTCACCACCCCTTCCACCTCCTTCCCCACCCACCGACAACCATCCCCCTCCATTCCCAGCTCCTCCCACGCCGCTTTGAGCCCCCACGCACGATGCATAGTCGTGCCACCTCCGGCCACCATTTCTTCACCACTTCATCATCGACCTCCTAACAACTCAATGCACCCTTCCTTGGCTCCGATCTACCACCGGTGAAGTACTTTCATCAACATTTTCATTTTAGACATTTTGGCCTTAAACCGCCCTCTACGCCGCCACCCACAGCCAATCACTACCACTATTGGCTTCACCGACATCCCTAAGCCGTACCCTATCAATTCCGGATCTTGGTTTGTCCCCGTTTAAAAGTGAGTTTTTGAGACCCACGGCCACAGTGCATTTTGCACTGTTACATTGCTGTGCCGCCACTTCTTGCAGTTCCGTGATCCTTCGAAAATTATTATATAGTGCTGTAAGTATTTTTCCAAATAAATTTTGTGATTTAAATATATTTTTGCACTAACTCATTTTACTGTGAACTGGTTGGTTATGTTGGACTGAGTCCGAGGAGTAGGGGGTCGGATGGATTGAAAAATGGAGTTGCTTGTGTGATTGGATTGTGTTGACATTGGTTGGTTATTGGATATTGGTGTCGTGTCTTGTTCATTGCATTTGCACGCATGTTCATGTTTGTAACTGAAAACTGGGTTTTTGTCTGAGAAATGATTTTGCGTATATTTGAAATGATTGGATTTTCATGTGAGAAAAAGGAAAGAGACAGTAGGGATGGTGGTAAGCAAGGATGATAGTATAGTTCAGCCTGTGATTCCCGCCTACAGTGCTCTGATAAGTACTCATTGTATGGAAAGGAATTGTAGGGATGGTGGTAGAGTCCCGCCTGTGATTACCGCCTACGGTGCACGCGGTAGGGATGGTGGTAAGCAGTGATGGTGGTTGTGTCCCGCCTGTGATTCCCGCCTACAGTGCACGCAGTAGGGATGGTGGTATAGTCTCGCCTGCGATTCCCTCCTACAGTGTCTGATAAATGGTTGATTTTTGTGTGAATCTTTTTCTGGAAAAATGAAGGATTATATTTTTGGGTCAAAATGAGATTTTGGCGTGTGTTGGAAAATATTCATTTTTGGAAAAAATAATGTTTTGTGGCTAAGGCGTATTTTATCATATGCATGCATATTGGTTGCATTAATGCACTTTTATCTCGTGGATTGTTTGGATTATTACTTACTTGTGGTACCATTTTATGGTATCGCTGATTTGATGCAGATGAGGATGACGAGCCTTAAGCTTAGCTCCGTTGGAGGAGTGATTTGGGATTGCTCCCATATATCGAGATTCGTTCTATCAATTATTTATGTATTTGCCTTTGTAATATATTTTGGGATAACTGTATAACTTTTTTAAGATGATTTGTTTTGAATATTTGTATTTAAATTTCTGGTACTTAGTTTACTTATTTATATTAGCCGCAGCGACTTTTGTTGTGCACTTTTGCATGTTGCACACACTTAAGCACATTTCGTTGGGATGCGTGACCGTGTCGTCATCATCCCGACGTCACGATTCTCGCATTCCTGTACGTGGGAGTCGGGGCGTCACAATTATGTTATCCAATTTTATATTGTATAGTTAGACCTCAATACTAAATAAGTTTGATCGATTTGGAAAATGATGGTATTTTTGAAATTATGAAAATTTTAGGTTTTGAGGATTTAAAATAGGCGTATTTAGCATTTCAGATTTAAATATCGATATATGTGTTTGACCAGAAATAATGAAAGTTACGTGATAATCTTATAGATGTCAAGTAATATTCGTTCGGCACTATTGTGAAAAAATTTAAAAAAGTAAAAAGTCCAGTAAGTGAGATTCCTACACTAAACTTTGCATAAAAAGTAAATGAACAAGGTTGATTTTGTAAATATGAATATTTGTTTTGAAAAGAAATCTGAAAATAACCTCACATATGTGTTCTGCATATGTATGAAATCTATATAAGAGAAAGTATATTCTGTCATGACTGCTATAAATATGAGCTAATTTTGTATATTCTGTTTTTGAACTATGCAAAAAGAGCAAATGTGAAATTTTCAAAAATTTGTGCATGTGATGTGAGGATTTTTTGGATTGTTTTTTTCTTTAATATGTAAAATGATTTGAATCTGTTCAATACTTTATTTTGATACGATGTGTCATCAGAAAATTTTGGTATGAATTTCTTATTTTGTATATGAATATGCTTTGCTTCTGATGTTGCCTCTCTTTTGTCAGACCCTGCCACGGATATAATAGTGGTATACGGCCCCGCCATAAATATAATAGTGGCATACAGCCCTGCCATGAGTATAATAGTGGCATATGGCTCCACCACAGATATAATATTGGTTTATAAACCTACCACGGGAGTTAAACATGGTATCTATCCTGATGTACTATTTTGATACGATATGAAGATGATGTTTCAGATGTTGATATGCCAAAGGTTTTTTAAATAAGAAAAATTTTCTAAAATTTTTGCTCTGACTTTTGATGACATGTTTTTTATTATGCAATCTGAAAATAAATATTTTGATTCTGCATTTATGAAAGTAAATATTTTTGTTCTACATTCTGAACTTGATAAATGCTCATGTTTACATACTAGAATATGTTGTCTACTTACTGACTTGTTAATAATTCATCCTTTATCTCCAAAATATTTTACAGATATTTTGGATATTTCAACTGAGGATCAAGATTATGAAGTATGTGTGAGATGATTTAAGTATAGTAAATTAAGTATAGAAAGTTTCTATGAGTATTGATGATTTTATTAGTAAATTTTGCTGCGTAATGATGACTTGGCATTTTGGGAGATTGATAAAATTGAGAAAATTACTTTGAATCAACATTTCTTTATATAATATTGGGAATTTGGAGTCTATAAATATATTGTTAAAATGTGAGTTTAAGTGATAAAAAGTTACTCTCCGATCTCATGCGGGACTAAGGAGTTATAGTTGGTATAAGAGACATGCTTGAGATTTTGCATACTTTATTGGTTTGAGTTTTGGAAATATGAGGTTTAGGGATTTTGCATACCTCAAAGATGTTTTGATGAGATATGAGCTTTTAATGTTTCTAGAATTTAAGGAATGACTTTCATGACACTTGGAGTCTTAGATCATGTAGGCTTATTTGCGGATTATAGAAAAGAAACTTTATAGGATTTAAGGTTTAGATTTTCTTAAGGTGTACGTAAGCTTAATTAAAACTTTGGTTTAGGGTTATACGGATATTTGGGTATGAAGTTGTGGATTTCGGCAAACTTTAGGAAATATTTTTCAGATTTGATGTTTCAAATTTGGCGAAGTTTAAGCGATATTCTTGTTGATAATTAAGGTTTGAGATTTTCCAGATTTTATGGGTTGAGTTTTTGGAAATCTGAAGTTTAGAGATGATGTATTTTTAAAAGTGATTTATTCACGAGACTTAAGTCCTAGAATTCTACGGGCTCCGGGATATAATTTTTGATGATATGCAGGGTTTTTGCACTTGCAACATATGGAATACATGCCATGAAATCTGAGATTTTAGATTTTGCATATTTTAGGAAAACAATTTTTAAGACATTTGAGATTTTAAATCTAGTAGGCTTATTATGTGGACTAGGAAATAATCTTTTATCAAATCAAAGATTTAGATTTCGTAGGTGTACATAAGATTGATCGAAAACCAAGTTATAAGTTTTACAGACTATAATATGATGTTTAGATATTAAAAAAATATTAATTTTACCTCCATATGTTTTTTATTTATTTATTTATTTTCTTTCCATGGTCACTTGGCGAAGCACACCTTTGGTGCCTAAGTGTGCATCATTTATTATATCAGTCTTCCCTCATTGTGTAACACCCCGTATTTCAGTGTATTTTTACTAAAGGATTATTTTTGATTGTTCAAAAATTTATCCTCTTATTTTAAAATTGGTTAGATTTTTAGTAAGTTTATTTCTATGATTTTAATTTGGTGAAAATTATTTTTATGTGCTTTCCAAATATTTATTTATTGTTATGCATTTAAATTGCTTTTAATATTTAAATTAATTACCGTGGAATTTAATTATTTCAATTTGACTTTACCATTACGTTTAAATTATTTTATTTAACTTGTGGTTTTAAAATCGTTTCCGTTGGATCATTTTTGTGACCCAAGTTATGAGGATTGGACCTCATTTCTTTTTCCTCTATTTTTCTTTTCCTTTTCTTTTTTCTTTTCTTCTTTTCTTTTTTTCTTTTTCTTTTTCTTCTCCCTGGCTTTCTCCCCCGTGCGCGCGAATTCCCTCTCCTTTTCTCTCTCCCCGCGTCCGTTTCTCCCCCCACCAGCTGCGCCGCCGTCCGCCGGCGGTGGTCGACACCGCCCAGCCTACCAGCTCCCCCTCCCTCCGGCGACCTCACCTCCCAAATCTCAGCCCCTACCTCGCCGCCGGTAGCCCACACGCCCCCCACGAAGCCGCGGGCCACCTTCACGCCAGCGCCGCCGTGAGCCGGCGGTGGCCTTCACCGCCCAGCCCGCTAGCTTCCCCAGCCGCCGGCGACCTCACCCCACCAACCTCACCTCCATCCGTGCCGCCGTTAACCACCAGTAGCTCTTCGAAGCCGCGGCACTCTTTCCGCCGTTGCGCCGCCGTCGCACCGCCATTGGCCACCATCTTCCTACCACTTCATCCCCGACCTCTTAGCAACCCATTGGACCCAACCCCACCTCCGATCCGTCATCGGTGAAGCTCCACCATCTACATTTCCGATTTGGGCATTTTGGTCTTCTACCGCCCATTCCGCCGCCACCCACGGCAAACCACCGCCACCATTGGCTTCACCGACCTCTCTTGGCCCTACCCTACCATTTTTGGGTCTTCGTTTGTCCTCGTTGAAAAGTGGGTATCTGTGACCCACGGCCACAGTGTATTTTACACTGTGGTGTTGCTCAGAAATCACCACTTGCAACTTCGAGATCATCCGAAAATTATTGTATTGCACTGTAAGTATTTTCCTTAAAGAACTTTCGTGATTTAAATATATTTTTGCACTAACACATATTATCTGTGAATTGGTTTGTATTGCCGGACTGAGTCCGAGGAGTTTCGGGGGTCGGATGGATTGTGGATGGAGTTGTGTGTTTGTTTGCATTATGAATTGTGGTTGTTGGTTGTTGGTTATGACTTGTTCACGTACATCGCATATTGCATGCATGATCATGTTTGTAAAGAAAACTGGGTTTTCGCATGATTGCATACATGTTCATGTGTTTATTGGAAATTGGATTTTCATATGAGTAAAAGGAAAAGAGACTGTAGGGATGGTGGTAAGCAGGGATGGTGGTTGTGTCCCGCCTGTGATTCCCGCCTACAGTGCTCTGTTAAGTATTCATTGTGTGTAAAGGAACTGTAGGGATGGTGGTAAGCAGGGATGGTGGTAGAGTCCCGCCTGTGATTCCCGCCTACGGTGCACGGGATAGGGATGGTGGTAAGCAGGGATGGTGGTTGTGTCCCGCCTGTGATTCCCACCTACGGTGCACGCGGTAGGGATGGTGGTAAGCAGGGACGGTGGTAGAGTCCCGCCTGCGATTCCCGCCTACAGTGTCCGATAAATGGATTGTTTGTGTGAATCATTTTATGGAAAAATGTTTTACGGATATTTTGGGCCAAAATGGGATTTTTGGCGTGTGTTGGAAATAATCATTTTTCTGGGAAAAAATGATATTTTATGGCAAAATGTATTTTGCTATATTGTGGTTGCATTAATGTATTTTTTATCCCGAGAGTTGTTTGGTTTATACTTACCTGTGGTACCATTTTATGGTATCGCAGATTTTGATGCAGATGAGGATGACGAGCCTTAGTTTGGCTCCGGTGGAGGAGTGATCTAGGATTGCTCCTGTTTAGTGAGTTATGTTTTTATCAATTTATGTATTCACCTTTTGTATTATATTTGGGATGACTGTATATTTTTTTTAAAGATAAATTGTGTTAAATATTTGTATTTAAATTCTGGTACTTATTTGACTATCCGCTGCGTTATTTTATTTGTACACTGTTGTATGTACACACACTGGCACTTCGTTGGGATGTGTGACCGTGTTGTCACCATCCTGACGTCACGATTCCCTTGTTTTTTTGTACGTGGGAGTCGGGGCGTCACACATTGATTATATGTTTACAAAAAAAATTCCAACTTACATTGCTTCATATTTAGTTTCCGACCACTCCGTTATGACTACTCAACTTAGCAGATGGGTTTCTCAATTCTCGAATCACTTCAAAATAAAAGGATGGTATGGATGTTATGGGTAGTGTGTGGCCATTAGACATAAATGTGTACTTGATGGCTATTGATTGCAATTGAGAATGGAAAAGGGTATCTAAAAGTATAAGTGAGTGGGCATGGATTTGGTAGACAAGAAATCTTTCTGTTATCAAAGTATGGTAAAAGTTATCTTGGTAGATGCTGAAATGGATTAGACTCCGCATTGATGTATTTATAGATCCAAGTTTTAGAAATTGTTGTGAAGTTATCAGAGTGCACAACGGAACCGTGGTTTTAGTAATTCGATGGTTTGAGAGTAAGCTAAATGATGATTGGGTAATTAGTTGCAAATTGAGAATCACGTAGGTTTTAAATCTCATGGCTATAGATTTCAAGTTTGAGGATTTTTAGGGATCTTAAGCTAACTTGGATTACTTCGTGAATTGAGTGGATTAAAGTTATGGACTTTGGAGAGTTTATTTTGATATTTGTATGAGGTTATTACATTATGTGGAGAAGTCGGAATTATTAAGCTTTTAATTGCATTGTTGAGGTCAATATTTTCATGCTTGAACTAGACGCCGAGGTGTATGATGATCGACACAAGACACGCGAATGTGTATACAAAGGGGATTAAAATATGCATGGAATGGGTATGAGGGATTAAGAATTTTTTACTTTCCCAAAGGTGAAGCAAAATTCGAGGACGAAATTTTTTTAAGGGGCAAGGAATGTAAAACCTAGGCCCAAACCCAAGCCAAGCACGAGTGGTATAAAATTTTTCTTTTGAGTTAATATGTATGAAAAGCCCATTTGAAATTTAAAGAATAATTTTGAATTAGTCTACGGGCCCAAAAGTTATTTTGGCAGTATACGAGATTTTTATTGGAGTTGATAATTGGGTTAAACTCTTTTAATAGATCAAGAGAGAATTGGCCGAAAGATTTATAGTACAAGTGATATTAATTTTTGAGTGGAAGAATCAGGCCCATAACTCACAGAAAAAGTCCAAACCTCCCAAAACCCAAGGATCAGTTTTAGATCAATTTCCACACCATGCATGTCTCCATGTCCATGCACGTTTCCCAATGAGTTTCTCCCTCTCATTTTTCTTTGTGGTTTCCCAACTTCCTATATATACACATTGATAGCTCCCGTGCATTTTAGAAATTGCCACTACTGCTAGCCACTACTCAACTCCAAAGCCTACCTTGTTGCACCTCCACAAACCAACAAAGACGCAAGTTGTTGTGACTAAAAATTCCTCCATTGCAGCACCTGGGCAAGTCGAGAGAAAGGAAAACCTGCCCACGTTGAAGTCCAGCAGCCACGTCTCCATTTTCAGCCACCACGTTGCTGCCACCTCCTCCCATTCAGCCCCTGTCGCATAGAGTAGCAGCCATCCACAAAGGGCAAGCCACTGCATCGCAGGAAAACCCATCCACATCGAAGCTGCGGCAAGTCACTACTGGGGAAAACGTTGCAACCAGCGCAGACCAGCGCCTGCAGCCATAAGAAACACCTTTCACGGCAGCACCATCCTTGGAGTAGGTCAACTGTGACCTAGTTGTGAACCCACCAGTGGAGCCATCGTTAGCCATCACACAAAACCTTTGTTCCTCACTCCCAAAAAAAAGTACAAACCTTCTCCACCTTGAACCGCTGCAAGCCATCATCATTGAGACCCCACCACCTCGGGATCCCATAGAAATTGCTACAAAAACTTTTTCGGCACCCCCAATCCATCGCACGCCTTTCACGGTCGCACGGTGAGTTCCCTCTCTCCCTCGCACTGTGCTTTCTTTCCTCCCATAATCTCTCTCTCTCATTGGTTGGTCTCTCTCTCATCACTCTCCCTCTGAGTGTACAGCCGCCACCTCGCCGACTCAATCTCCACCACCTCTCAGTTCTTCACTCCGCTCCTCCACTCTCGATGAGTATGGATGTCTCCGTTGCATGGTTGGTCTCAATTTTTTTTCCTTTTTGTGTATGTTTTCCCAAACAACCCATAATTATGGCTTTATTTTTCCCAAAATGACCTCTTATCAGGATAGTTCAATGGGCATGAGTTTTTTTTTTTATTAAACTCACTTCGCATAGTTTTATTTGAGGTATAAGAATATATATATATAGAAAATATTTATGTTTTTAAAGTAACTTGTCTAAGTATTTTACAACCAATTTCAGTAGAGAATAATAAGATTTTATTTTTATTTTTTAAATACTTTAAAACTAATTAAGTCTATTTTAATATAATGATATTTTTACTTTATCTACTTTAATAGATTTCGATATAATTATGTTATCCAATTTTATATTTTATAGTTAGACCTCAATAGTGAATAAGTTAGGATTTATTGTTTTAGTCAGAGAAATTAAGTAGATTTTGATGGATTTGGAAAATGATGGTATTTTTGGAATTATGAGAATTTTAGATTTTAAGGATTTAAAATAGGTTTATTTAGCATTTCAGGTTTAAATATCGAAATATGTGTTTGACCAAAAATTTATGGAAGTTACGTGACAATCTTATATATGTCAAGTAATATTCGTTCAATACTGTTGTGAGAAAATTTAGAAAAACTAAAAACTCCAGGTAAGCAGGATTCCTATACTAGACTTTGCATAAAAAAAAAAAATGAAACAAGATTGATTTTGAAAATATACATGTTTGTTTTGAAAAGAAATCTAAAAACAACCTTAGATATGTGTCCTACACATACATAAAATCTATATAAGAGAAAGTATTTTCTGTCATTATTGGTATAGATATCAGCTAATTTTGTACATTCTATTTCTGAACTATGCAAAAAGAGCGAATATGAAATTTATGACAATTTGTGCATGTGATGCAAAGATTTTCCGAATTATTATTATTATTTTAATATGTGAAATGATTTGAAACTGTTCAGGAGGACTCTATGTTGATACAATGGGTCATTTGAAAACCTTGGTAAGAATATATGATTTTGTATCTGATTATGATATGGTTCCGATGTTGCCTTTGTTTTGTCTCTGTTAGGGCCCTATCACAGGTATAATGGTGGTTTATAATCCTATTACGAGAGTTAAACATGGTATGCGGCCTCAACATGGGTATAGTAGTGGCATACGACCCCACTATGGGTATAATGCTGGTTTATAACTCTACCACAGGGTTTAAACATGCTATATGACCCAGTCACATGTATAATAGTGGTTTATAACCCTATCACGGGGGTTAAACATGGTATACGAGCACGCCATGGGTATAATGGTGATTTATAACCTTACCATGATGATCAAACATTGTATATGTCCCGATGTGATGCTCTGATACGATATGAAAATGATGTTTCAAATGTTGATATGCCAGTATATATTCTCTGCTTACTGAATTGTTAATAACTCACCCCTTATCTCAAAAATATTTTTAAGATATTTTGGATATTTTTGCTGAGGATCAAGATTATGAAGTATGAGTGAGATGATTTAAGCATAGTGGATTAAGCATAGAAAGATTTTATGAGCATTGATGATTTTATTAAGAAAACTTGTTGTGTACTGATGACTTGGAATTTTGGGAGATTGATTAAATTAAGGAAATTAATTTTAATCAACATTTTTTTTATATGATATTGAGAATTTGGAGTCTATAAATATATTGTTAGAATGTGAGCTTAAGTGATAAGAAGTAACCATCCAACCTCATGTAGGATTAGGGCGTTACATTAGTTATGATATAATTAGTATTACATGTTATTATACATTAACTGTTATTATATATTAGTGTTACATGGTAGTAGTCGTTAATATATACTATGGTGTTTACATATACTAAACTATTATTAGTGAATTTAGTCTATTTGTGTTATAGTATAAGCATATTATTTTATAATAATTTGCTCATACTAGTATATTATTAAATTTAATTAACTATATAAGTTATACTTATATAAAATATATATGCTTAACATATAAAAAAAAATACATATATTTTTATAAAATATGTACAATATCGGAATGGGAGTCAGTACATCACTACCTCCGACTCCGACTCTGACTTTTTTGGTTAAAAAAATTTCGACTCCGACTCCGACTTATCAGAGTGACTTCAACTTATAGGAGTCGGAGCGGAGTCATCATGGAGTTGGAAGTAGAGTCGGATTTTCGAATTTTTGCTCATCTTTAACCAGTTCATCGATTTTTGTATCACCCCTACAAATCGGCATTCTTTTGTCTTGATGTCAAACAAGTTCATTCCGCCAAACGTGTTAGGTCAGTAAGCAGCTATTCCCTCCATGTTTACTTCATTAGTTTGGAAGTTCGACAATCGAGCTAACTTCTTATATTTTATCATTTTCTCCATTTTTCTTTTGGATCCCCCCATAACATTTTTTGTTGTTAACTTCATTCGAGTTAATTAAGTTCCTTTGGCTTATTAAAATAATGAAGTTCTTTTGGTTAAGAGGTGCAAACGGTTTCTCTAATTTGTCATATTTTATCACTATAAAGGGAAAAGTTCTATTTATAAGTCATGGTAGATAGTACATTTACTAACGTTCTTGTATGGCATAATTTTTAGTTTGAATTTGAAAAAAATTGTATGGTTTTTTATATTTTGTTTGGAAGTTTAAGAAAATTGTATAGGGTTTTATGTTTGGACAATGATTACATAATGATTAGTTAAAAATTATAAATTAAAAATATTTTGTGTTTTAATGATATTTGGAAAGAAAATATATGAAAATATCTAAGAATACCTTAGAATATTTTATAACATAAAGAAGACCTTAAGCCTCGTTTGGATACTTAGAATATCTTAATATATTTGTAACACTTCGTATTTTAGTATATTTTTAATTGAATGATTATTTTTATTAATTAAAATATTGGTTCTCTTGTTTTAACTTTATCAGATTTTTAGTTGGTCTACTTTTATGATTTTTAATTTGTGAAAATTAATTTGATATGCTTTCTATATATTAATTATTGTTATGCATTTAAATTGCTCTTTATTTTAAATTAATTTATTGTTGGGTTTAATTATTTTATTTTCATTTAATCACTACGCTTAAATTATTTTATTTGACTTGTTGTTTTGAAATATTTTTCGTTGGATCATTTATGTGACCCAAGATGTGAGAATTGGACTTCATTTCTTTCCCTCACTTTTTTCCTTTTCTTTTCTTTTTCTTTTCCACTTTTTCATTTCTTCTTCTTTTCTTTTTCTCTTCATTTTATTTCTCCTTTCTCTCTCTTCTCTCCTGCGCGCGAGCCTTTCCTTCTCCCGTCTGTGCGCCGTCCACCCTACGCCACCATGCACTGCCCGTGTACATCACCGCCTCTCTCGTTTGCTTCCCCTCCGTCCGACAACCTCACGTTCCGATTTCCAGCCCCTCTCGCGCCACCGTTAACCCCCGCCTGCGGCCTCAAGCTCAGCATTCCTTTCGTCCTTGCACCGCCGTCGTGCCACCTCCGGCCACCATCTCTTTTCCACATCATCCTTGACCTCCCAGCAACCTAAACCATCCATCCCCAGCTCTGATCTGCCACCGGTGAAGCTCTACCATCCACATTTTTGTTTTGAGCATTTTAGCCTCCAAACACCTCCCACGCCGCCACCCACAGCCAACCACCACCACCATTAGTTTCACCGACATCCCTAAACCCTGCCCTAGTAATATCAAGTTTTCATTTGTCCCCGTTCGAAATCTTGCATTTTGAGATCTACGGCCACAGTGCATTATGCACTGTTACGTTGTTGTGCCATCACTAGGGCTATAATCGAGCCGAGCCGAGCCGAGCCGGTCGTTGGCTTGCCGAGCTCGGTTCGACTCAAAATACTCGAGCTCGAGATTTTTTTTTTTATTCCTCATTCGAGCTCAACTCGATAAGTTAAATGCTTAACTCGAGCTCGAGCTCATCCCACAAACGAGTTCGAGTCGAGCCGAGCTTGAGCTCGAGCTCGAACTGTGTATTTTTTTTTAATTTTTTGAATAAGATTTAATAATTAATAAAATAAATAAATAAATAATCTATTATTGAATTTATACAACTAACAAGTAGAACCTCTATTGAATTATAAAATTTTAGAAAAATTATAAGTAATTAATATCTAACTAGTTAATATTTATCCAAAATAACAATATATTATATGCATACATATATTATTAATACATACACTTAATATGATAGCATATATTTATTTCATATATAGTTCTCACATACTTGTATATGAAATTATTAAATTTTATCTACTAATTATTATACAAATTATAAAATATACTTATGAAGTATATTCACTATATATACATAAGTAATTAGATTACATATTATATATTTAATTATAAAAGTAGTATGTTTATAGTATTAGTTACTACATATATGTGTGTGTGTGTGTGTGTGTATACACATAGGTGTATGTATATATTTACCAATATATGAATGAGTTTTAATCGAGTCGAGCTAACAAGTCGACTCGAGCATAAACAAGCAAGCCTTAATGAGCCTTAACTGAGTCGAGTCGAGTTTTGTCGAGTATATGTCATTTACAATTCGAGAGAGTATCTTCCCTCACGAACTTGCTTTTTTTTTTTCATGAGTCGAGTTCGATTCGAGTTTAATCGAGCGACTACAGAACGGGCTATCGAGCAGACTGGTTCATTTACAGCCCTAGCCGTCACTTCTTGCACCTCCGTGATCCTTCGAAAATTATATTATAACGCTGTAAGTATTTTCCCAAAGAAATCTCGAGATTTAAATTTTTTTTGCACCAACCCATTTTTATTGTGATCTGGTTGGTTGTGCCGAATTGAGTCCGAGGAGTAAGGGTGTCGGATGGATTTGAGGATGAAGATGTTTGTGTGTTTGGATTTTGTTGTGAATTGTTGGTTGTTGGATATTGTGTCATATTATGTACATTTCATATTTGCACGCTTGATCATGTTTGTAAATGAAAATTTGATTTTCTCATAATTTTCATACATGTTCATGTGTATTTTATGAAAACTAAGTTTTAATGTGAGAAATAGATTTTGGGTGCGTGCGTATCACAACCCCAAGCCGAGATGGGGTATTATCCCGGTGGAGCTCCTCTGGTCACTTGGGAGTGAAATATACTGAGTTACGTCCCCTAGATTGTCGCTGGGTGACAGCGAGATCGGACGGGATGGTAACGCTCTCGTGCCGACTTCGTGGTCCCGCTGCTGGCTAGGGTTAGAGGATGCTTGGCAACAAATGCGCTGGCCACGGAACTTGGCATCGCTCATTACGAAGTAACTCACACTATCGTTACCCGTGATGTAACGATGGGAGTCAGGGTGTGTGGATGATCCTTAGAGGAGATCATGGTGCATACGGTAAAATTGATTAATGGGCCATTTTCTGAAAAAATTGCAAGTTTTTAAATAAATGGATATTTGGGCTATTTTCTGGAAAAATAGTGTGTGTTGGATAAAATGATTGTGTGTGGATCATTTTCTGGGAAAATGACGGATTATTGTTTTTGAACCAAAATAGGATTTTGGCGTGTGTTGGAAAATATTCATTTTTGAGAAAAATGATATTTTGGGTCTGACGCATACTTCATCATATGCATGCATATTGGTTGCATTAATGCACTTTTATCTCGTGGGTTGTTTAGATTATACTTACCTGCGGTACCGTTTTATGGTAACGTAGATTTTGATGCAGACGATGCTGAGGGTGAACCTGAGGATTCAGCTCCGCCCGAGGAGTAAATTTGTGTAAATTTGTATTAAAAATTCTGGTACTTAGTTGACTTATTTAAATTATCCGCTGCGTTGTTTATTGTACACTGTTGCATGTACACACACTTGGCATTATCGTTGGGATGCGTGAAAGTATTGTCATCATCCGGGCGTCTCGATTCCCGAATTTTTCGTACATGTGGGTAGGGGCGCCACAATATTTGTGATTAGTAGTAAAATGATTTGAGTTAACATGTTTTATTAGATTTTGGAAAATGAGATTAAAAAAGTTTAATAAAAATATTATAAAGTTAAAAATTTGTTTGAATATAATTTTTGAATATTACTTTTGTTTTGAAATTTATAAAAGTTATATTATTTTTTGTGTTTTATTTAAGTCTCATTTGGATATACAATTTAGATGAAATGAGATGAAATTATATATTTTGAATGGTGGTGAAATTTTTGAGTTAAGATGAGAAGAAATAGTTTGTAAAAAAAATTGTGTTTGTTTGGATAGTAAGAGGAGATGATATAGGTTTTAATTTTTTGGGATCTGAAAAAGGTGTGAGTCCTACTGTTTTATTGAGTATCCGAATTGTGCACTGTTCGTTTACTATTATGTTAGTTTTTACTGTTTATTTACTATTCATTTAAATGAATGTTTTCAAAATTTAAGAGGTGAAATATTTTGTTTGGATAGCCAAAACTACTATACGGTACAACTCCAGATGATATGTTTTCTTTTGTATTGGCTAACCAAACCGGGTCTAAGAGTTTAAAAAAATTTTAATGATTAGTTAATGATTAGATGAAAAAATTGAAAATTTAAGATTTAAAAATATTTTGTATTTAAGTGATATTTAAAAAGAAAAAAAATCTAAAAATATTTTAGAATAGTTGTATTGCCAAACGGACGCCAATCTGCAAAAAAAGTTTACATATTAACTAAGTAAAATGTCACCATTATGTTATAAAAAAAATTATTATAAAATAGCTCTAATATTTATATTTAAAATATGTCAATATATAAAATTATTTAAAGTATGCAACTCCCACAACTCCCACGTATATTCATTAAAAAATAGGTAAATCTGACAGGAGGTGCTACTCCCGCCGACAAAAGGTACCAAAATGAGCTAATAGTGCATTTTGTGTTTTTTTTTAATGCATGTGTATTGTATTTTTTAAGTACTAAAAAACAATCATAAATATTTAAAAAATACAGTTTGGTATACATATTGGGTACCTTGACAGATTATTTTCCAACTTAAAATCTAGAGTGTTGCTATCACATATGTTTGTCCCCCTTAAACTTACCACTAATATAAATTGTATTATTTTTCTTTTAAATATTTTTTAAACACTGTAACATATTTTAAAAATAAAAAAATACATCACTTCACTAATAATTACTTTTTAATTCACATACCAATTATCATTTTTCTAAAATTTATATAAAAAAATAATTACTTTTTAAGTCATTAATAATGTTTTTTAAAAAGAGTATACATTTAAAATAAAGAAAAAAAAAGGTATAGAGAACCTGCACACCTTCCCTATCTATTGCAGTAGTTGATTCCGAAAAGACGTGAGGTCGGTCGCCAGCTAGTTTTCTGTTTCCCCACGTTTTCTTCATTATTTGTATCTTCAGCGAGCAAACTGACATCTGCATTAACTTACGGACAGTACTGGGATCCACATTTAATTGAAGGATGTGTACGAGGCAAATATTTTTTTTATTTTTATAATTATTTTTTACACAGTTTTCAATGCTTTTAAAAAAGAAAAAAATAATCAATTTATTCACATCCTTAACGTAAATAAAAAAAAATCAAAAATTAAAAATTTAATCGGTCAGTACTTTTGTATTTTCCTTTACTTACAGGTGCTGGCGGGCCGGAAACACTTAATTCTTGAGTTTATCGCTGGAATAATAATATATACGCAACAAATTATATAATATATTATATAATAATATTATAAAATGGAGTATTTTTATAAAATATTTTATAAAAATATTTCTCATTTAACATATTATTATATAATATATTATACAAAATATTATATGTTCATTATTTTCTTTATCATTGAGTTTTTAAAGAAAATGTAACCTTTTCCAAATAACTGTTTGACTGATTTATTTTTTTTAATTTTAGTTAATGATTAAAAAATTATGATTAATAAAGTTATATATTTTCTAAAATTTTTTAATGATTAAAAATGTTAAATAAATATTTATAAAAAATAATAGAAAACAAATTATACATCTGTGCTGGCTACTTAACTCAGTACGCATTGTATCAGCTAGTGTTTACAACACTCAGGGTCTTCCACAAACGAAGATGAATCGTTGGTCTCTCCAAGTTCACACGTTGGGTACGAACGCAGTCTATTCTATGCTGGATAATTTATACAACTAATTCTTTTCATAAACGTGAGAACTAATTAAAATTTTTTTACCCTTTTTATAATGAGTTGATTTCTTTAAAAAACAAAAACTTCCAGATGACTGTCCATAAAAATCTATTCAAATTTAGATAATGTCTCTAGTCAGAAAATTGACATATCAAATAACTCTTATATTATTTCTTATTTATTTAATATTATTCATTGTATTTATCTAGCAACGATAAATATTATAATACATACTTAATATGTCTTTTCTTTTTTATCCACCAAATATGAGATGAGATTATTTTAAATGAATGATGAAAATTTAAAAAATATTATTTTTTAATATTATTATTTTTTTAAGATTAAAAAATAAATTATTTATTTATTATGTTTTACGTGTAAATTAATAAAATTATAATAATAAAATAAGATAAGATGAAATACTTTCCGAATCCAGACGGAACCTATTATATTCAAAGAATTTTATATCACACTTTATTCTTGAAAAATACTTTGATTTAAAAGATAAATTTTAAATTTAAAGATTAAATTAGAGTAAATAAATATTATACAGTACAAAGACGTCTTCCAAACTTAAATAATTTTTCTAACCAAACCAAGCGTTAATCGTTAGAGAATGGCAAAGGCCACCTAAAGATGGTCTTCAGAGTTCTCACCAATAAGTGTAAAATGCACTTTTTATTTTGTGTGTTTTTTTAAGTATTTTTTAAATTATTTTGAATATTTATAAAAAAAAAGATTCACAAATTTATTAAAATTGGTACAAACTTTCGAGATAATTTATTAGTGGCTTGAGCATTTTCCCAGAGGCAGCACTACAGCGACCGAGATTGGATTCTCCAGACATGGCCAAAAGTTCTCTCTTCATAATTTGTTTAATCTCCTTAAATATTTTTAAAAAGATAATCAAAAAAATATTAAAAAATAATTACTTAATTATTAAATAAAAAAAATATTAGTCGGACCCACTCTGAATGGGATGTCTCGGTAGAGTAGTATTTTTCTTTGAAAAATTATAAACATATATTATTTTTCACAATACATTAAATAAATATATTTTAAAATAAGAAATATTTTGATAAAATATTTTATATTTACAAAAATATCTGTAGAACGAAATATATTATAAAATTTTGTGTAGCTTTTTTTTCTGAGCCGTCTCTCTCTTACCGCTGTTGGGCTTACCGCTCAGTATTAATTTTTTTTTATATTATTTTAATATATTTAAATATTTTTAAAAAATAAAAAATATATATCAATATATTTAAAAATACTTTCTTAATCAATATGTTAAAAAAAAAAAAAAAATTACCAAGCCGTTAAAAGGAACGGTCAAGAGCGACAGACTAGTGTTTTATTTTTTATTTTTCCTGGTCGGTATCATCTGAAGGCTGAAGCCCTCAACTATTGTGACATTGTCCCGATTAATCAGTTGTCATCCAATAAAGGCAAACGTCTAATCGACTTACAGGTTTTGACTCTGTACAAGCTAATCCCCGTACTTCCTTTGGATACTTTACTTCATTTCTTGTTGTCATGACTCGCACGCCTTTTATGAACAGATCCCAACAATTTTCTAAAGAAAAAGAACTTGGGATCTGATCGCTCAGCTGTTCGTGTTGTCAATTCAGGGTGCTAGGTTTGGATATCAAACCATCTCACTGTGTCTTATTATTTTTATAATTTTTTATATAAAATATAATAAATAATTCTAATTTTAAAATTTTAAAATAATAATAATATTAAAAAAATATATACTAATAATATTTTATTTAACTTTTAACTAAAAATATATCATCTCATCTCACTATCTAAATCTTATCTTAAAATAATGTTAGATACAAATTTCAGATAGACAAATTTTATATAAATTTTTTATAAAAAAATAAGTTTCACTAATAAATAATAGTTTTTTTTATACATTTTTAATGTGTGATCTATTTTTTTATAAAATCTTGCATGTGACTTATCTATTTGGAGCTTGTACAAATCATTTCTCTTCCTTGTAAGATTCAAATTTTGACTATAGCATTAATTTTTGAATAGGTGAATTTACATTAGACTAACCATTTTAAAGTTAAAATAATAATATAATATTTTATATTTTAATAATATTTTATAAAAATATATTTTTGTAATATTTTACAAATATACTTCATATATTAATTAATAATTTAATTTTAATTTCATAATTTAATTATTATTAATGAAATAGAATAAAGTAGAAAATAATGGACTATTTATCAAAATCGAAATGGATAATATAGATTTTAAAATAATTAAATAATATAATGGTTGTAAGAAATGATTAAAATATTATTTTTATGAGTGAATAGTGTCTAGCAAAAGAGATGACTAGGGAGCTTAATTTACTATTGCTTATATGTTGAGCTTTAGTAGTTTGGATAGTCCAATGTAAAGGATTTTACTCATGCTTAGCTAAAGTATGAAAATGCATTGACATTTAGCTAGTCCAATACCAATGCTCTGAGACGTCATTCATTTTCTTGCAGAAATTGATTTTGAGGTTATTAATTTATTTAAGGCTGCGTTTCAATGTTAAGCTAATTTTATATGATTTGATTTCATCTCTCAATTGTAATATTTTATAAATTCTATTGAGATGTGTTTGAATATAAATAAATTAAAATATATGTTTAAATAATAAATTTGAAAAATATATTTAAATAATAAATTCAAAAATATATTTAAATCTATAAAGTAGGTTGAGATAAATTTAAATTTTGGATAATATTTATTCCACAAATAAAACTCACCCATGGTTGCTATCCATTGACTTTTCTTTTTTATTTAATTAATAAAGAAGTGTTTTTTAACGATGTTATGATTTTTTTAAAGTTTGCAAGGATATAGTTTAAAAAAAAAATAGTAAGTTCTATCTATAAGTAATTTGAGATAGATAAAAGTAATTTTAACAAATTCAAGCATCGCCTAAGAGACATCCTGATCAAGTGATCTCAAAAGAGATTAGCGTACAGACGGAGAATTCTTTTATTTATTAGATTTGATTTACTTATTTGTTTAGATATCTCTTAAATAGATTTATTTATTCTCAACGACCTTTTTTTTTATGCTCCCAACAATATGACCAACCACCATAAAACTTTTTTTTTTTTTTTTTCCTCAATGAATATGCTAGCTAGGGCAAGATCCCTTCTACGAAACACCAAACGGTCCATACTTTTCATACCATGTCATTGTTCATGAAGAAGTGCGGCAGCCAAAAATGATTTCAAAATATTAAGCCCGTTTGATACGGTTTTATCTTATCTTATTTTATTATTATAATTTTTTTAAATTCTTATATAAAGTATATAAATAATTCAATTTTTTTAAATTTTAAAATAATAATAATATTAAAAAATAATATTTTAATAATATTTTATTCAACTTTTAACTTTCTTTTTAATTTATTATCCAAACCTCCTGTTAGAACAAATCTAGAGATATGATACCCGTTAATTGGTTTTTTTTTTCATGGGGTCTTTTTATAAGAACTAATATTGATTCTAAGAGATCTGTACAAGAAAACATCAACCAGGGTACGTAGCTGCATGACAACCTACCAGCAGCACGCTAGCTAATATTATTAGTCAAATAACAACAAATTTCTGACTCGCTGCATCCCATTACAGAGATAAAGTCTGGTAAAAGAAGAAATTGACTCAGGAGGCTGCACCAACCAGCCACGTGGTGTCAAAATTGAGCAGAGCCGGTACCGGATCATGTAATGCTGTTCACATGAGTAGCAAGATAAGCAGCAATTCAACCCAACCAGCTACCCTTCATAGTTCACTCCAAGCCACAACAACCCAATTGGGTCCGACAGCAACAGCAGAAGAAAAACAAGATCTTTCACAACAAGCAAAAGAATTAATACAGCAAGTCTATGATATATCACGACGTTAAAATTGTAATGAACAGACGTACGGTTTCTTAAGAACATAATATCGATCTAAACACATCTAATCAATCTCTTTCACTAAGATTATAATGAAGGAGACGATGAATAGGAAAACACAAAGCTAGTTAGGTCGTATGCTCGTGCCTCTATAAAGTGCTCGTGTTGCTCTTATCCGATTGTATATATTAGTTCTTGCCTGCAGCATTTTACCTCACATTGCCTTTCTTTTCTTTTCTTCTACGGTCTACCTACTTCTTCTGCATTATTTGTTCTGATCTTCTAATTGGTGGTTTATTTGCACCCCGGAGAAGAGATGAAAAAAGGGGTGGTCCTGTTTTTTCTTTTAGTTGTCACGTCCATTGAACTACTTCAAGTACAAGGGGAGCCGCAAATACCTTGCTATTTCATTTTCGGAGACTCGTTGGCGGATGATGGCAATAATAACTTGCTCCCAACACTGGCTAAAGCAAATTACGAGCCATATGGTGTTGACTTTCCTGAAGGACCAACTGGAAGGTTCTGCAATGGCAGGACCATCGTTGATATCCTAGGTTTTGCCCCTTTCTCTCTTTCAGCTCTATCATGGTTTTAGCTAATCTTAGATCCGGGGCAAGGCTTCCTCCTTATTTCTTTCAGTTTTACTTCGTTTGTTTGTTTGTACCCACTTCATTTAAAGTTAATTTTGTGGGTCAAAATCTATGATAAATGCACTCCAAGAACTTGTAGGGTAATATTATAAAGCTGAGGATATATAGATATTAGATCGCTCAATATTGTTAGTTTATCGGTTCCAACATTCTTTCAATCAGAACTAGCTACCAGATAGATATCTCTTCAAATTAATTTATGGGTTTATTCATGAACATAATTATTAGGGATGTAACTGTAAATTATTCCCTCACACAGCTGAAATGATGGGCTTCGACGACTATATTCCGCCCTTTGCAACTGCTAATGGCTCAGAGATACTCAAAGGTGTGAATTATGCATCCGGCGGTGCTGGAATTCTCAATGAAACTGGGCAGACCTCGGTAGTTACTCAATTATATTTTTGTCTTGCACTGTTATTTCGTTACATTCCGTTCTTTATATCCCCTCTCTGCCAGTCCTCTACGTTGACTTACAAGTATAATGACTCGGATGAATGTGACAAAAATTTCTCAACCAGGGTGCTCGCATCTGCATGGACGAACAGTTGAATAATCACCAAGTTACAGTCTCAAGCATTGTCAGCATGCTAGGAAGCAGTCAGTCAGCATCCGAGTACCTAAACAAGTGTTTCTATTCAGTTGGAATGGGAGATAATGATTACATTAACAACTATTTCCAGCCCGACTATTACCCGTCAAGCCTCCTGTATACTCCAGAGCAATTTGCTAAAGTTCTCATTGAACAATTTTCTCAGCAGATAGAGGTCAGTAGTGCTGCTGCAAAATCTTTCTTTCTTTCTTTCTTTCTTTACTTTTGAATTACTTCCCTTTTTGTGATTATCCCTGATCATCCGATTCTCTCGCTCCCCATTAATTATGTTCTAGACTTTGTACAATTATGGAGCGAGGAAGATTGCATTGTTTGGAGTAGGAATGCTAGGCTGCACTCCGAATGCAATTTCTGTATACGGCACAAATGGCTCGACATGTGTAGAGTTTATGAACTACGAGTCCAGCTTCTTCAACGTTGAGCTTAAATCTCTTGTCGATGATCTGAATACCGAGAAGCCTGATGCAACTTTTATATATGTGGATGCGGTGAAGTTAGCCGAGGATATTATGGCTGCTGGTAGATTTCCTTGGACTTTCTTGCTCTGTCAAAATGGCTTAATTTCTACTGATCTTAGTAATGGTCTATATATAATTTTGATGATTTTGCATTTCAGCTTTCAATGTTACAACTGTTGGGTGCTGTGAAGTAGAGGAATTAACTGGACTGTGCATTCCTAACCAAACTCCATGCCAGAATAGGTCGGAATATGTGTTCTGGGACTCTTTCCATCCCAGTGAAGCAGCTAACCTAATTTCTGCTAAAGGAGCATACAGTGTTATCTTCCCATCTGAGTTTTACCCAAGAGATCAAAGTCTTGTGGCTGAGCTTTAATCACGGGTCTGTAATGGCTGTATGATTGATCTAAATCTTTTGTGTTGGTAATACTTTATTTTATGACCACAACAATACATAGGCGCTAGAACCAAGCTCGTGTCTGATAATTGTACTTGAATCTGAGCACTAACTATGGAAATAAATATCATTGGAGCTAGATGACTGGCCTATACATGAGTGTGTAGCTAGATGAATCTGAGCACTATCTATGGAAATAAATAAATAAATCATTGTTCTTGAGATTGTTGTGGTTACTTTGGTCTTCTGCAAATATTCCTACTTTTTCGAATTGCTGCACATTAGTCTGGAAAATCTCAGATAGTTTGCAAATTACTCATTTTATATAATAGTAGGGTAATGATACATTTGCAACCGGTTCACTGCTCTTTTACTATTTATATTATATTTAAATTTTTTTATCATTTTATTTTAAATATTTTATTTAACATCCTTAATCATTAAAACAAAAATTAAAAAATATATAATTTTATTAATAGTCACTTCCTTAATCATTAAGTAAAATTAAAAAAAATTAAATATAAAAAGAGTGATAAATAAGTAGTAGAAGGATAGTAATCCTATCATTTTTCATAATAGTAACTCTTACTTCGATTAAATGGATATGAGAAATGATATTTGTATTACAGTCATAAGTGCGCAAACGTCGTGTAATCATTTTGAAAAAAAATGAATAAATATAAAACTCACATGAAAATAAATTAATTTTTTAATAGTAAATTTCACTCTTTTTTAAAGTGATTACATGGCACTTGTGCCTTCTACAACTGTATGTAGTAGTACTTTAACACTGCTGTCAAAAAGTTTATAATTAGCCTCCTCCGTCAGTCTGGAAGGATGCCACGTGTTGAACTTTATTTTTCTTTTTTTCTTTTTAAATTAAAATATAAGCGAAAAATAGAATTATAATAATTTACTTTTACGAAAAATTAGAAAAAATCAAAACAGGAAAAAAATAATCAACAAATTTAGAAAGCAAATGTTGGGCAAGGAAGGGAGTCAGCCACCAGACCAAATTCGACCACACGTGGTGGCCCTAATGTCGGCCACCCAGTCGATGGATCTTTTTAGGCACCCGCGGCGGCCGAACCCACGTGGTTCGGCTGCTACTTGGAGCTGGACCCGGCCATCAAGGATTATTGGATTCAGCCCACATGGTCGTTGGCTGGGGGAGGGACTCACTCCCTACCTAACGTCGAATAGAATTAAAATTATTCTAGCGGCTAGCTAGTTAACGGAAATTGTAGGATTGAGATTGAAAGAGAAGTAAAATTAGAAAACTCTGAGGCTTTGATTGTTTTAAGAAAATATCTCATCTCATCTAATCATTATAACTTTTAATACAAAATAAAATAAATAATTCAATTTTTTCAAATCTCAAAATAAAAATAATATTAAAAAATATATTCTAACAATACTTTATTTAATTTTTTATTTTAATCTCAACTCATCTCATTTGTAAAAACAAACGAGGCCTAAGTAGTTCTATCCATAAAATTTAAAATCAGATTCTAAAGCCCAAAAGTTAGCTCAAATAGCTATGAAAATATGAAATTACGAGGATTTTGCCCAAAAAGAATAAATCCTAATTATTAGATAAAAATTAAATGCGTAACAAAATAAGATTCTGGCCAAAAATTTAAATGAAAATGAATAATGCTATATACAATCGTGAAGTATACAAACGTTGTGTAATTGTTTTGAAAAAGAATGATGTTCACTATTAAAAAAATAATTTTTTTTATGTGAGTCCCGTATTTATTTATTTTTTTTTTCAAAATAATTAGACAACACTTATAAAGTCACCATTGTAACTATCATTTCTCAATCAAAATTACATCTAAATTTAAAATGAAATGATTAATTTAAAGGTAGAAACAACAGAGTGATTATTTGATGGAAAACAGTAGTTTTTGGGGTCAAAACGTGGCTATTTTGGAACTGATCATGAGTGTGTTTAGTAGTTTTAAGCTGATCATGAACGTGGCTTACACCATGAGCGTGGAACTGATCATGAACATGGCTTACACCATGAGCGTGTTCAAGCTGCCTAGGCAGCTTCTCAAAGAAATATAAGCTATTTTGGCTAGATTCTGGTGGAGCAGTAAAGAAGAGGGGAAAAGTATTCATTGGAGATCATGGAGGGCATTGGGAGAGGTTAAAAATCAAGGGGGTCTGGGGTTTAGAGATCTCAGCAGTTTTAACAAAGCCCTTCTAGGAAAGCAAACTTGGAGAATGATCAAAGAGCCCAACTCATTGGTTTCTCTAATTTTTAAGCAGAAATATTTTCAGCATTGCGATCTTATGGAGGCTAAGTTGAAAGGTGTTTCTTCGTTTATGTGGAGGAGCCTATGGTCTAGTTTGGAACTGATCAAGGAAGGGGCTGTGTGGAGGGTTGGTAATGGCAATGGCATTAAGATCTGGAAGGATAAATGGCTGCCTAGGCCAGTGACGTATCAGATTCAGTCCCCCATCAAAATACTGGACCCCGAGGCTAGAGTAGACGAATTGATAGAAAAGGGCAGCTGCACTTGGAAGGAAGAACTGGTGGCGGCAGTGTTCAATGAAGAGGAAGCGAAAATTATACGTTCCATTCCACTCAGTAGCAGAAGTTCAAGAGACAAACTTATATGGGTGGGGTCAGTCAAAGGAATTTTCACTGTTAAGAGTGCTTATTTTCTGGAAACTTTGATCCTAAAGAAGAAAGTAGGAGAAGCCTCGTCTAGGGGTGAGAATCAAGAGATGTGGAGAGATAGGTGGAAGCTTGAAGTTCCGGGCAAGGTTAAGATGTTTATTTGGAAGTGCCACAATAATATTCTTCCTATAAAAGATAACCTTTTTAGGAAGAACATTATTGAGAATAACCTCTGCCCGCTTTGTACAAGAAAAGTGGAAACAGTAATACATGTGATGTGGGACTACCCAACTACAACAGATGTATGGGGAAGAGAGACAAGCCAGTTCTATAAATGGAAGAGATTTCATTCTAATTTCCAGATACCATGGGCTGAGATGAGGAACAAGCTGAGTAAAGAGAGCTTAGAGCTGGCATCTTTCCTGTGCTAACAATTGTGGTTAAGAAGAAACGCTTTTGTCTTCCAAAATCTGTTTATGCATCCTGGTATACTGGCTAAGAAGGTCCAAGCGAATTTAAAATTCTTTAAAGAGACCAAACTGAATTGTTTAAAGAGTACATAAGGGAATCATGTGAGAGGACCAACCCCAAGATGGATGCCACCCGTATGGCCTTTTGTAAAGGTGAACTTTGATGCAGCTTTCGAAAAAGCAAAGGGTAGGATGGGCATGGGAGTAATTATTATAGACTCAGTAGGCAAGTTGCTAGCTGTGGTGACAGCCCCCAAGGACCATATATCTACAGCTGCTCAAGCTGAAAGCGCCGCTCTCCATAGAGCTATGGTCATCTGTACTGAACTTGGGTTAAACCAAGTTTGTTTTGAAGGGGATGCCAAGATGGTAGTGGATGCAGTAAATTCCAAAAATTAAGATAACTCCTGACTTGGACAGATGACAGAAGACTTGCAGCAGATGATGAAAAGGAATCAAGCATGGAGCCTTAATTTTGTATACAAGTCAACAAACAAAGCTGCCCATATGGCAGCCAAGTATGCTATTAGGGATGTTGGTGAAAAGATATGGTTCGAGGATGGCCCAGTTGAGGTCTGTAACTCTGTGTTGGAGGAGGTTGCTAATGCATGATGTAATGGTACCTGTTTAATGAAAAACATGACATTACTTTCAAAAAAAACGTGGGCCGGTATCCTGGTCACCCTGAGATATAGTAAAAAAACAACTTTTTGAGTTGGGGTCTTATGCAGTATTATTATTATTATTTTTTTTTTGAAAACACTACTCTATCTTTATAATTGTACCGCCCTAATTGACCGATGGTTAATTATTTTTTTACTTAATAATTTTAAATGTATTAATATATTTTTTTATTTTATAAAAATATTTATAAAAAAAGAAACTGAGCTGTATGCCAACGATAAATGCCGGGCAGCATAGTAGCGGTGCCTTTTTTTTTTTTTTTTTTTTTTAAACCTTATGCATTATTCTGATGCTCATGGTCAAAATTATAATCAAAATACTAACGGACGCGTAATATTGCCCGAATTTGAGAAAATTTTACATTTTTTGCCATCTGTGCATTGATTTAACTACGTAGTCCATCACTGTTAATCGTAAAAGAAATTCATAAGGACCGAATCTCAAAAAGAAGAAGGACGAGGGTCATTGTCAGAAGTTTCCCTTTCCTAATTTATAAATTGAACATCAACTGCTTTCTTTTCACCAACCAACTTAAAGTCTTGTGGCCTCATTGCACGTTAGGCCGAAGTTGGTCAGATCTTGTTGATATTTAAAATATTATATCAGTCACGTATTTTTTATATATTTTATTAATATAATTAGTTATGTCACATATTAAAAAATGACATAACTAATCACATTATAGAATACATAAAAATAATTCTATATAACAGTACTCATATTCTACTCATACTATTTTTTTTTTTCCTGAGTAGTAAGACTGTTTTGTTGGAATTTGTTGCTTTTCTTTACTGAGTTCTTGTAATCTGTTCTGTAAAACTGGCGTATGGCTAAACCGTAAATTATTGAATGGGTTTCAATCATTTATTTTCTGCAATATATGGTTGGCTTTGGTTCCCTTTTTTTTTTTCCCTAAAAAATGATAAACACATAACTCTTTTTAAAATATGTTTTAAATAAAAGACATTTTTATAAAATAACTAGTAAAAATATTATAATTTTAGAAAAATATCCTTATATATTTTAAAATACATATTTATGTAAAAAGTTATGAAAAATAGTTGTGACAATCATAACTCGTTTTCTATTTATATATAGAATTCGCGCGAGGATTAATATTTAATACATATATAGCAGCAGAGCAGGACTAACACCAAACGTTGCCAATTAAATAGCATAAAACACAATTCCCCGCTAAAATGTTACCGGTAAAACCCAAAAGGCCATCTCAAATATATCCTTTAGAAATTCACATTAGACAAACTACGTACTTCTAACGAGTGGTTTGGGTTCAGATAGCATTCTAATTCCATGATTGTTGGGAGGATATCATGAACGTTTTTAGCTCTTTTGGGAAGATTGAAAAAAACCTTAATAAGACTTTCACTACTCTTTGTAACAACCCGCTCCCCCATGGTTAAAAACCAAGTCATTTTTTAAAAAATATTTGTGGAATCTATATAGGAGAGTTGAGAATTCCCTTCTGTGATCATGTGAATTCCACCATCAACTGCCTTTGGATCAGCGATTCAGCACACCATTCTCTCTGGCCCATTTCAGAATATATATAATTAGATCTGGGCCTGAAAATGGTCTACATCGTTCTTAGTCCAACTCTCACTGGTCCATCGCTAAGCCACTCGAATGGAAGGCAAAGCACCGATCGAGTCTATCTTATATGGATAATTTTAAATCAGAGAATAGAAATAATAATAATAATAATAATAATAATAATAATAATAATGATAATGATAATGATAATCATACGACAACAAAAAATACATTGGAATCGAATGCTTTAAAATAAAATAATTCTTTTGTTATCCTGTTTTTGTATTCTGGCTTTCTCTCGATCGAGGAATGATATATATATATATACACACACACACACCATCAATTAATTGTTTTCCCAAACTCTTTTTACGACTCTACTTTAAATTGAGTACGATTACATAAAATTCGAAATACAAATATTAATAGATCAAATATAAAGTGACAATAACATTGATGGGTTATAAAATAGTTATATATATGGGTTCATTATTATTGTGAAAGAAAACTTGAGAATGATATGAAATCCCAAAAAAGGAAAAAAAAAAAAAAAAAAAAAGGTTGGAATCATGAAGGCCGTGTAATATAGCTTCTCCCGATGTTTGGAAATTAGAACAAGGAAGGTTACATTACTTCTCGTTTGTTTTCGCAGATAGAGATGAGATGAGTTGAGATAAAAGTTAAAAATTGAATAAAATATTATTAGAAAAAAAATCTACACATCCTCCTACCATTCACACAACTTCCACACACCACACTTTTTTTAATTTTTATTATTTTTTTCTTTTATCAAATATTTAATATATGAATAATGAATAGAAAAATTAAATTAGTTTAAAAAGAATAAACTCAAAAAAAAAATATTAAAAAATTTAAAAATTTTAAAAAATGTGGTGTGTGGAGGTTGGGAGGTTGTGTAGCATTATTCATTGTTAGAATATATTTTTTTAATATTATTATTGTTTTAAGATTTGAAAAAGTTGAATTATTTATTTTATTTTGTGTAGAAATTTGAAAAAATTATAATGATTAAATGAGATTAAATACGTTGTGCAAATTCTTCAGTGTAGGAACAAGATGAGAAAAGGATTGCCCATATCCTTGATCTACGGAAAAAAAAAAAAAAAAACTAAACCAATTTTGACATGCCAAGGTACATTAACAGACTTGTAGTTGTAATTTTGAATATCCTCATAGGCACTCTCAACCGAAAATATATCACAATATAGGGATGACATACAATCTATCGATCGATGAGCCATCAATAATAATCATATCGACCTTAGTATTCACACACCAAACACAAATTCCTCAATTAATTAACACCTTCTCGATTGAGTCGTGCTACAAGTATGGACCCGAACACGGACCAATTTCACTGAATCACAGGACACTATATATCCCGTCATTATATATCCAATCTGTGATCTCTGTGAATGTTTCTATAGCTAATTCTAGCACGGTACTGAAGTACTGTTTGATGAAAATACGACTGGTAGATTTGGTAAAAGTAATGCCGGTAAGGTGTTTGGTAGAATCATGTGACATTTCGGTTAAGGTGTGAGACCAAACATCGTATACCAAATTTATTAAATACATACAGCTAACTATATATGCACTGATTACGCAAATTTATGTTACCATGCAAGAGATCATCATATTCTTAAGACAAAACCAAACTAGCGATAAAAAAATGTTGTTGGTACGTAAGTCATAGAGTAGTTGATCTTGGTGCATGAATGCATAAACATTGAGAAAAGATATCCAATATCTCTAATAGCAAACTTAGGAGTATTAATATGACTGTCTACAATACCACTAGTACTTTGCATGCAACATCGCAACCTCGATCAGTTTGTTCATGTCACATTCACATATTTGATACACTCACTTTCCATGGAAAACAAAAGCAGCAGCAGTACTTACCATGGTCCCTCAAGCTAGCATATAATTAACTGCATAGAAATAGTAAGAAAATATGTGTTAATTAGATGAATATTTCAGATGATTTCATGTGAAAAAGTACTATATATGGACCAAATATAAAGTTCCCTTTTTTGTAAGTAATTAAATATCTGCATATGCATGTTTCAACTATGTGAATGTGCAAATAGTTTGAGCAAAAGTGCGATGAATGAAACATGATGCATGCATCTCATGATACGCATGCAAAACGTACGATATAAATGGTTGTTGGTAAAAGATGAAAAAGAAAACGTTAGTGAATAATAAGATTCTTACACTAATTGAAGCGCCATATGGTCTTGGCCGCGTGGGTACTGTACTTGATTGGGCTGCAATGCATCTACTTGGAAATAGTCTCGAGAATCAAATGGCTGAGAGTGCAAGAGCTCGTAGTTTCCCACTCCTGAAGGCATCCCATTCAAGTTTTGCTGGCTTCTCTCATTCTCGGCTATCTACACCATCCACACAAAATCCCGATACATGACACCATGCACCGATAGTATTACAATTGTGCTCTGTGTGTGTATGTGTGTAGAATGAGAGGTGATCTAGAGAGAGAGACCTTTGCACGGAGAAGCTGGTTATTATTATGCAAGTCAACTTCCTGCAAATTAAATATAGGCAATTTAAGAATAAAGTGCGAGTATGACAACAACATTCAGCAGCTAACAAAAGTTTTACTAGCTTTTCGGTATGACCAAATTAGCGAATAACTTGATCTTTGACAAATTATATCATTTATTGAAACATCAAAATATTTATAAAAAAAAATCAAAATAGATAATATGTACACAAATTCTTAGCAGAAAAGGTAAAAAGAAAAATATACACTTAGCGACAATAAAACGATGATTCTAAAAGGCATTAATTAATATTGTTACTCATGATGCTATCTTTTAACATAAACATACATTCCCTCTAAGAGTAATACTACAACCATCGCTGGGAGTTCCCACTAGTGTATTTTATGTGTGTGTGTGTGTGTTTTTTTTTTACGTACATTTTTTAACACTTAAATATTTAAAAAAAAATCACAACATCATTTAAAAATATTTTCTTAATCACAAAGTAAAATAAAAAATAAAAAATCCAAGCAGGAAGACTAGTACTATTGTTCATCCCTCTAAATAGTTAACCACTTTACCCTCAGTACTGTGGAAGGAAAATCCATCGTTCATGCTCTCATTAAATTTAAAAACCGTTATTGGATCGAGAATTAATGTAGCCTTTGGTAAAAACGATCGAATTAGGGCATCTTTTGTTGTTAGATTGACACTTGCATATGTGTAGTACTCTATGATATTTGAGAAATATGAATAGTCCAAGGAAAAAGATTATAATTTGATCATAATTTTGGCTTCAAGATAGATAATGCATTTTGTGATTATCAGGATAATTAAATATCTCGGAAAAGTAACTGGGGCTCTCCCGTTGTTAAGTGTTTTTCTTCATGATGTGCATTTACCTCTTAACTTCATCCATGGTCCTGTACTTGTGTAGTGGGATAATTAATATCTCTACATATCAAGTTAGCTTGCTAGAAAATATTGTTTCTAGAGCTGGCCCTCATCTAGCTAGCTAGAATCACTTTCTTTCTGCTTTTAGATATATGTTGTGTTTTAATTCCTGGATGATTATCAAAGGCTTAATTTCATGCCAGATTGAGTTGTATTAGAAGTTGAATGGGGTTGTTGATGGTGGTGTTTGCGTTTGCTAATACATGTAATTGAGTTTTTTTTTTTTAATTGTTTGTATTGCAAATTGATACTGTTGAACTGAATTATTTATAGTACATATATATATATACACTAAAGTTGTGAAGTATTAATGTAGCATAAAGTTGGGAACAAACTAACATGATGATCATCAAGACCCCTAATATATATATGGCCGGACATTTTACCATCAGGATTTTTAAGAAGCTTATGTAAAGATATTTTATTTATTTAACACAGACAACTAGTATGACTGTCCATGAATATTTATCTAATTATTTTACGAGACATTTCTCCGACAATTTTACCTCGAGTGGATTACAAGGAGCAACATTGTTTGACATGTCCGTGATTCCATAATTCCTATAATTTTGTTTCTCGAGCTACCGAGTATGAGGCCCCTGTTGCCCTAACGATAACGATGTTGTTCATACTACTCAAAAGTTGTTCGACCACCCTAATTACAAGGTTTTTTGATTTTTTTTAGGGCTAAGTACGTAAGCTAGCTAGAGTGGCCCTAATCACGGAAATATACTTGAGATACCTACAAAGTGGACAAGTACTACTTGCAATGGAAAGTTTTGGGGAAGGACACAAGATAACTTCAGATCTAGAAAATTACTTCAAGAGAATGATAGATTATGACGTACCCTTTTTTGCATATACTCGATTTCTGCGAACAAGAGCTCATTCTGGTTGATTTTATAAGGGAAAGGAAAGAAGATCATAAAAAGGAAGTTGTTAGTGGCAATTCAGGATATAACAACAAAAATCAATTAAGTGGCTTATTGTCAAGAAATAAGAACGTATCATAGGTTTCTAAGAGAAAAGATGGAAGAGAAACTGGCCTTTTTGGACCGAATTCTACTAATTGCCTTCTCTAATTTTCCCTCCAAGCTCTTGAGATCTTTGACATTCATTCTGCTCAAAGACTCACCCAATATTTTCCTGGAAAAACGTTTTCAAAGGAAATTTTATATATTGCAATGTTAAAGTTCCAAAAAAGGAGAATATTATAGATCGTCTTTTTTTTTTTTTTTACCTGTTTGAATCCTGCACGTTAATAATTTGTTGTCGCAGGGTAGCAGCCTCTCGCTGGTAGAACTAATTAAGATACAAATAAGGTTAGTACTGTTTATACATAATACTAAAACAACAAATATACAAAAGAGATATCTGGACAAACTTTACAGACCAAAGTTAATTCAGCTCACTCCTGATCTATTGGTTCAAAATTGGAGTGATTATCAAGATAAAGGCCATACGGGCTGATTGTGGTTTAATATTATTTCTTTAGTCAATTCCTGGGATTGTTTGGATTTGCATGTACGTATACGTACGTCTGATTCAAGAAGTAATTATATATATATATATATATATATATATATATATCATTGAAGAGAAAAAGGCATATGATTGCTACTTTTAAACCATATATATATATATATATATAATAGTAATGACTATAAATTGAACTATTGGAGAAATTAAATCAGAAAATGGTAATTTGGCGAGGTAAATGGCATGTTACGTTCCTAAGATCAGTTAAGGTTTTTACCAAATCATGATTTAAGTTATATTTACGAAAATATTTTCAAAAATGATGTCCCGTAATTGTTAGTATTAGAGCAGACATCAAGGCATAGCTAGTTTCAAGTCATAAGAGGGGGTATACTAAATTATAAGCTCTATTAGAATTCTGTATAGCATTATTTTATATCAGCTTAATCTTAAGCTATTGAATACTCATTGGTAAATGGATCTGCCAAAAGAGAAATGACTACCATTGCGTCAGTGTGGACGACCACTAATTAATTCGAAATGGGGCGATCTAAAACCTAGGTTAAAATCTCTAGTAATATCTATGGAGATACTCAAAAGACATTGAATGTTGATAAGTAGAGTGGCCAAAAGAGAAAGGGCTACCATGTGTTACCATTGAGCTACCATGGACATTAGATTTGGAAGCTAGCACTATGGAGTGTTACGATTTCAAGGATTAATGGTAATGTGATCAAATCAATATCCGATAGTCTTAGTACTTTTGAAGCACTATGGTCGTGTGTATCATAGACCTTTTGATATCCTGATCATGATCAGTACGTAGTCTAAGGCTGAAGCTAAATCCAAATGCACATTGATGCAATCTTAGGAGCTCATTTTTCTTTTGTTTCTCAAAATTAGAAGCGGTGGCAGAAATATCATTTTATGTTTTCATGAAGATCAATTAGATAAAAGAATGTATAAGTCTACCTGGGCATTAGCTTCAGAAACAGACCCAGTATTGGAGGAATCTGCGCATGCTTTCTTGTACTTCTCAATTGTTGATTTGACACTGAAATCATATAAGCATAATGAAATCATGTGAATCCCAAGTTAGGAAACATCTCTCCGGTAACTTGAAACAATAAATAGCAACCCTAATAAGAATAGCAAGAGAGAAAAAGGGCTGCAAAATGTTATACTAAAAGTTTATTTTCAACAGAAAAAAAATAAAATGAAAAGAAAACAAGCCAATTGTGCTCTTGCTGGAGAGAAATTTTGAAAGAGTAATGCTATATATACACCACACTTTCGTCCAACTTTAATCCTATTATATAAAATGTATCACAATTATTCCTATTAAATGATAAATAATAATCCAATAACGGATGATCTAATAGTAATAAATGTGTCACATCTTATATAGTAGGATGATAATGTAGCATATAGAATTTTTCACTTTGGAAACATGTTTACCTATATTGCAATTGCTTATAAAACACCCACCAAAAACATGTTTACCTATATAGAGTGATCAATAACATATATAGATGAAAAACAATTAGTACTTCATGAATAGTATAATTAAGGATTAAATTAACTTGGACTCTAATGTGGCAGGAATCTGAGAAGATAGGTCATCGATCGGTTATGTTTCAAGTAGCTACGTTTATATTATTGTAATTGCTAAAACAAAATCAGCGGCCTGCATCTCTTGCTTGTCCTAGTTCTGTAATATCGACCATTCAAGTGAAATATGTGAACAGGCAAATGCACACTTTTTTTTTTTTTTCCTTTTTGTTATTCATAATTGTTTATAGCCCTGTAAAAAGGAAACTGTATTCTAACAGTGCATATAAAAAATAGATCTACATGCAGGTAATAATAATCAGCAATATTAGTAGTAAGAACATTTTTTTATGGATTTTATCCGAGCAGATCTTTTTGATATTTTATTGATAAATAAATTATACACACAATACAACCAATAATAACATCATAAAAATAGTTAACAAAAATTCCAACAAAATAGTTACTCTTGAATGGAGAAGAATAGAGTTAGATCAACACTCTCTAGGTAACGGAACTTTTTTTTTTTTTTTTTAAGGTAGAACGAACTCTATTCATTTATAACGGGACATTACAACTTTAACCTGTGACATACAAAATACAAGTCAACTAATATTTTTAAGACTCTCTAATATACAAATTTCTTTGTGACTGATATGGTCTAATAAATTGTTGTAACTCTCTCACCTAACAAAATATCTTCACAGACCAAGAACTACGAGAGATCTTAAGATTTAAAGTTTTTCATTTTTAAAGCATACAAGATGAAAATAAAGTCTTTTAGTAATCTTATCAAATTGGTGTTAAAATAGTTATTTTTTAGACAAAAAAAAGAAGTGATTTTAGTGCGTGGACGGTAATCCCTTACTCTGAACTGATTCAATCTAACCAAATTTAAAAGATTTTTATAATAAAAATTGTATTCATTTTACATTTTAATTCCTTACCAACGTGTTGTTTAATGAGAAAATCAAAACACTTACGTCTCAGTCAACTGATTCAAATACGAAGTTAACTGATTCAAATACGAAACCCCATATCATAGGCATAGGGTCATCGCTGTACAGTAGATGTGACAGCTGAAAAGATGTGTTGGCGCAACGTATGACCACATGTAGATAGGGAAAAAAGTAAACTGTATTAAGAAAATAAACTATAAATAATATCACGGTGAGACTTGACTCAACATTATCCAGGTTCTGTTACCTTAATTTCGTCGATACACTGATTGGCTGTCTCTGCCATGCTGGCAGTACCTCCTACAATATGATTGGCTAAACTACATCCACGGTCAGATCCTGGCCACGTTTCTAGTACCCATTACGGATGGAGTTCACCCTTCAAACCACAGTGTATTATCCACCTCGATAGTTCGCAAAAACTCTTAAAAAATGGATTTAATATTATTCTAAGAAACTTGAAAACCTAAAGCTTGTAATATAATAATAAATCAGTCACTTCTGACTAAAGGTCTGAGCAGATCAGAGTCAGCCGTCAGTTTTCAAAGCAGGCGCTTCTCGTTGCATGGAAGAAGCCAAAAAGCTCAGAACTCTCCCATTGGCTCGCAGTTGTCGTACGTTGTCTATACTCACTGTCTCTCTCTATCTCTAACATTGTATTTCAGAAGCTTACTCGCCATATCTATGCAAGATCTTTAAGCAAATGGAAAGCCCGGTCTCCATTGCCAACAGTGAAATTATGATGAGCCAGGATGAGCCAATGAAAATGGCTCATCCCTCTTTCACTGTCTGAGTCCTCTTTTCTATTTCAGTTTTGGTCTACGAGCGAGGGTGAGAGAGAGAGATCTCTAAGAAGAAAGTTAGAAATTCTCCCGTGGGGAAATTGGTTTCACCTTTGAACAAAAAAATAGGGTTTGAATTGATGAAACGAAGAGAGACCAGTGCACCATGACCTGACCAAAGATTCTTTTAACCGAGACAAAGCCCAGTCTGATCCACATACCCAGCATAATCTGCCCATTTCCTAGATAATATTAAAAGGGTAAATAAACGCTATTACATGCTCTCTCTTGATTGGCTGTCGTGAGTTTTTTCTCAGTCTAAGGGTTACCCATTAGAGCCTTTGGACAAGTTGGTTACGCCATGTCGTTGCTAATGAACCCTAATTAGTCCGGTAGGTTTGACTGTGAGAAAATCTAGCACAAGGTGCAACTGAGATTTGGGATTCTTAGGGAAAAACCCTAACTTGGTTGGTGTAACTGTGACCCGATTTGGGTGTGATAGATTGAAAAGAGCTCGATTTCAACAAGTTGTAAGAGAACCCCTTTCGGTTTGAAACCCTAAGTTGCTCTTAAACCATAAAATCAAAGAACTTGATGATTTTTTGGAATTGTACCTCGATTTCTTGTTGTCAACTGACAAGCCATTGAGGAAGTGTCAAGGAGATGGAGGGGACTGAGCTCATGAGAACGTGACAGCTTTTCTTGTAGCTATTATTGGACTCATAGAAGACACGAGAGAGTGAGAAAGAAAGAGAGTAATAGGAAGGTAAAGAGAAGGAAACAAAAGTTAAACAACAATGGAGGACGTAGGGAGCTGATCTCACATACCTGCAAACATTCCTAAATTTGACTTGGTTCTACTTACAATCTTAATGCTTCTATGCCTATCTATTACACCAGATCTACGTATCTAGCTAGCTACCTAATCAAGATCTAAAACACGATCATAAAAAGAAAAAATAACTAAATAAATAAGGAAGAAAACCCATAAAGCTCAAAGATGGAAAGCATCAAAACAGAAGAATGAAAGAAAACTTAATCTTAACTGCAGTACCATTTTAATGATTGCGTTCTGAGGGCTTAAATTCACCCAAAGATCAATTGCAGAACGAATATTTTCAACCAGAAAGCAGTAATAGTTTAAAATAATAAAAGAATGACCATTAAAAAGATGGCCTAAGAATGTAAAGAAGTTGGTCCGTAAGTTAAGATGAACGTGAACAAAGAAATAAAGCTAAAAATCTTGAAAAAGCAAGCAACACCTGTTGTTAGCATACTCGTAAAGGCGGCCGCGGCTAGAGAAGACGATGAGGGCAACTTCGGCATCGCAGAGAACCGACAATTCATAGGCCTTTTTGAGCAAGCCGTTGCGCCTCTTGCAGAAGGTGACTTGACGATTAGTCGTGTTTTCGATCCGCTTGATTTCTATCTTTCCCCTTCCCATTTTCCTCTGGGGAGAGTCGACTGACATCAATTGATTTGGGTACGCCATGGTATCTAGCTGAATCGAGCAGAAACAAATCAACATCAGATCGTCTTGAAGATATTTAACTATCATACAGAAACGATTTCTTTCTGTTGCACTAACTACAATTATCGAAGAAAAAGAAATGGAAAGAAAAGAACTTGGAATCTCAGAAATACAGCTTCCCTAACTTCAACATCTTGTGTGCTTCAAATTTACATTTCTTTTCTCTTTGGGTCTTTCCATAAAATAAAAGTATGTTGTAAGCTTCTCTAACTGGGTTTGCAGAGGAGTAAAGGCTCATATTTAACCCAAAAGAGGTGAAGCTAGCTAGCACTTGGAACTGGATTTGAAAGAAAATGTCACAGTATTTTGCTGACTAACCTGGTGAGGAAAGAAACGAGGCGGCGAGGATGGAAATTAAAGACAGAAGAAGTCGTTTCTGAATTTGTTTTTCTCTCTTCTTTTACCTCAAATCTAGACAGGAAGAAATGGAGAAAATTTAAGCAAGGTGGTCTCAAAGATGGGTACGTATTTATAAAGTAAAAAGACTTATCATCTATTATAACTATATTAGAAAAACCTCCAATTTATTCTATTATTTTATTCCTTTCTATTTTCGCAAAAAATACTCATTCTCTGTAATTTTATGTCTCTCTCTTCCGTCTAATATCACCCATCATTGACATGAAAACACGCAACCAAAAAAAAAAAGGGAGGAGGGAGAGAGACACAGTGGAGAGTGACTTCTCAGGGGATTCCTCATGGCCGGTGATTGAGACGTTTGGCTATATTAAAAATGAGTAGTTTTCTTACTTATCCCCACATTTTTTTTATTTTTTAAAATTATTTTTGATTTTATTCTTTTTAAACTAATTGAATTATTCTAATCATCATTCCTATATCACATGTTTGATAAGAGAAAAAAAATTAAAAAAAAAAATATGTTGTATGGTGTACTGTAGAGATAATTAGGGCTGTAAGTTGGGTCGACCGGACCGACCTCCAGATTAGTCGGTTTTAGTCCCATAAATTATGAACTGAGAAAATTCAATCCGGTCCTTGAGTCTATAAATTTTGGACCGGACCAGACCGAACTCCTATATATATTTTTAAGATATTCTCAATAATTTAATATGTTATTTTTATATAGTAATTATATAAGTTAATGATGTAATTTTCATCTAATTTAGTATCATTGACCATATAAAATATTTTTTTAATGAGTTATATACTACACATTAATAATTCACTTAACTTTAATTTAGTAATTTAAATAATCTTTTTATTAATTTATTTGAAAAAATAATAATAATAATAATAATAAATAATTAGGTCGGACCTACCGAACCGGACCGAACTGATAGCTACCGGTCCGGTTCAGTCCCTATGGATGTTCAGTCTAGGAAAAATGATGGACTGAAAATTTCAACCCATCACCCTTCCAGACCGGACCGGACCGATTTATACCCTTAGGGATGATGAATATAATTTTTCTAAAAATAAGAAATGTATTATTATCACACCACACATCAACTTATCATTTACACGTATATATTCACGTGTAAACACACGTATTTACGCCTGAATATATATATATATATATGTATATGTATATGTATGTTTAAATAGAATGACAAAAATGATAAATTAGATATTAGTGTGTGGTGTAGGGGATTAGTAGAATTTTACATTAAAAAGTGATCATTATTTTTTTTAATAAGCATTATAATCTATGTTTTGATTTGTGAGAGACGACGATTTATAAAAGAAATAAACTAAAGTTTATAGCGTCTTGAATGCTACTAGAAAGAAAAATAGAAAGAAACTAATTATTGGTCTTATTTAATTTTCAGATAGTGTTTTTCACTAACTCTTTGAAGGGTTGTACAAAAATCTAAAAATCCGACTCCGCATCATCAAAATTAGAGTTTTTCTGCATTTAAAGTTGGAATTGGAGTCAGATTTGCTGTTTGACTAACTCCGCTCCAACTCCAACTTCGACTTCAATAAAAATATGTATTATATATATATTGATAATACATTCATGTAAAAAGTCTAGAATTTATATTGTTAAATTCAAGAATATTAATAGACTTATACTAATCAATGTGATAATTATTAAAGAATAATATTAATAGACTAATAATCAATTAAATGTACACACTCATCATAGTATCATCACTATCATACATATTACATATTACATATATTAGGGTAATATATTGTAAGAGTATTAATTTATTGTCTAGATTCTAATACAGTATTTTGCTTGTATTTGAGCCGTTGATTGTGTTTCCTATTTGTAATTTTTTCAACAGTGTATGATTGGATGGTGGACATTGCCATTGGACCATGATGGCTCATGGTTACTCCTACTTGTTAGTTGTTATTTGGGGCCTTGAGTGTTAGCTTAGGCCTTGGCTAGATAGTTGAACAACCATTTTATTGTTTAGTTGATTTGGGAGTATAAGACTCTAATAAGAAGTTAGGAATGATAGTATATCAAGAATAGCCTAAGTTATGAATGATAGTGTACCGATAATATTAGTCAAAATGGTTTACTGTATATTTATAATTTCTTTAAATTTTTATTTCTCAAGTTTACATAGCATATGAAATATTTTTAATTATATTTCTGGTTTTTCAATATCTAAACTTGTTTCTTTTCTTTTATTTTTTGTAATGCTTTTAGTAAACTTAAAACTTGAAAGCCCATAAAAAATGATCTATTATATGTAAAGTCTTATTTAAAAATAGGCTAAATATAATGCAAAAAAAGAAAAAAAATCCAACTTCACTCCGACTTCGATCCAATATATCAAAATCGGAGTTAGATCTAACTCGGTCGGTGCTTAGCCCTTTGTATCCGAAGTGGAGGGAAGAATAAGAGCTAGTAGAAGAAAATGTTAGGTGCCCAATTAATCGAACATGTGATGGCCGGATAACTTGTGGTAATTCAAGAAACCATGAATCTCAGCCTTTGTATGACAATTTAAGTAGTGAGTTGGGTGCCAACTGGGTCCTGCGTGATGAAATAACAAATGTTGATGGTCGCACCCATTGCTTCGATGTTTCACCGATGAATGGCAGACTAACTAAATGCCAGACTACGCAGTGTCAACAAGCGGGGGCGGGTTTAGCCCCAAACTGCTCGAACAAATTACCTCCCCGGAAGGTAGTAGGGGTGAGTTGCGCCAGAGGCCACTCGAACCCTCCCGTAGAGGAGAGCAAGCCTGGCCTTCGGCCGATCGACTACTTTCCTAGGTTCCCTTCGCAATAATGAATGAACTGGCCCCACGCCCTTCCAAAGAAATTACCTCCTCAGGGTTAAAGGGGCAGGTTGGCTTAAGGCATCCTGACCTCTCCCTGATAGATTGTGGACTGGGTCTTTCAACCGCCTTAAATTCGAATACTGCACCAAGGAATGTGAACGTCAACAACCTAGTAAAAAGCAACAAGCAAATCGTGCCATAGGCCAGAAGGCCCAGGTTTGCGAAGTATAATTCCTACTAACCTAAGGATAAAGTTATGCTAGCTTGCTTATTTTTCAGCCAATAATGATATACGTGATGTCAATGGGCGGGAGCGAATTTAGTCCCAAACTGCCCAAACAATCTACCTCATGCGGGGATAAAAGGGATGGCTTGAGCAAGAGGCCACTTGTCTCTCCCGCGACGGAGAGCGGGTACAACTTCCTGATCACTCAAATACTTATCCCGGCCCCCATTGCAGTAAAGAGTAGCCCAAATTATTTATATTCAACTCTACAGCCAAGATGCTACTCGGAGGGGCATAGAGGCGTGTTAGTAAAACACTTCCCTGCCTCTCCCCCCGAGGAGGCAATCGAACTCTCCCTGACGCGGCTTAACTCTTAAGGGGGATTTCCATCCTCTTCAAGCCAACGGCAGCAAACAAGGGCCAACATACAGTGATGACACTTCTATCTTTTTTTAGTTACATATTAAGATAAAGCACGGCAACACAAAAATGGAAAAAAATCAAAGGAATAGGCAAGGTAAAACACATTCGAGAGACAAATGGCATAAAAGAGGAAATTAGCTTAAAGAAATAGTGGAGAGGCATCGGCCTCATTAAACAATATCGCTAAAGGCGCCAAGAGGGCAACTGACTAACAAGGGCGAACAAGGACAATATAAGTCGAGAGTCGTCGGCCAGCAAGGTCGTTAGGAATAGGTTAGGCGCTGGTGGGGTGGACCGTAAAACCCTAGATGACGGCAATCACCCCTAATGGAAAACCCATAATTTCCTACGACAAAACACCCCAGGTCAACCATAAAAGAAAAAAGGGAAGAAGAATAAGGAAATATCATAAAAGAATACACAAAAACAAGTAGCCTAACACAACAAAGTCTAAGGCAGTTTCATTAATGATCAAGAGTTACACACGAGCCGCATGGCGACGGCACATAGGTATATACATTTACAAAAATAAAGAGAAAGCATAGCAAAATGAAATAACAGCAACAACGCAAAGGAGCTAGGGCGTAGGAACATCAGGCACTAATCTCAGAGACCTCGACATTGGGAGCGTCGACCTCAAGGACATTAGGCTCGGGGTCGCCATGTTCAGGAACAGCAGGCTGGACGTGACCGGGAAGGCAAGACCCATAAAAGCGTCAGGGATCAGGTCCATCCCTAGCTTGTAGCCAAACTCAAAGGCTTCTTTGTCAATGGCAACCTGGGAAAGGTCAAGATCCCGTAAATATTTCTCAAAGGCCCATGGAAATGGCTACGAACGCTCCAAAATGTGGTCCCGCAATGACCTAAGGCCCTCAGCACACCCATGTGCCCACGCGGTATTGCGAACACCCATGGCCAACTTCAGCGGGTTGTCCAGGCGGGAGGCTACATCCTGCACTTAGGACAAGTCACTCCGAAGATCTTTGACAAGTTGCTCCAAGCCCCTCATCCACTGGGCTTCTTCCTTCGCCTCCTCCTTTAGCTCATTCCGACAATGACTAAGCTTCTTAGTTTTCTTGCTACCCCCTTCTAGGGCAAGTCGCACCCTCCTCAGCTCTTGCTCCAGCCATATCGTAAAGTAATTCAGGTCATTGCGCAAACGACCACTTGGTCGTTCACGATGAAGGCCGTCAGATGAGAGGAACTCTGACAACAAGGGAAGCCAACATGGAACGATCAAGAATATGAATCTAGAAAACAACATAAAAAATAAAAAGATGGGAAAAAAAGTTGTAAAACCTCATAGAACAAGCCTAATAAGCACTTGAAGACCTAGTTGATGGCTTCCGCGCGACACTCTCCCGTTTCTAGCTAGGCCAAAAGAGGGATGATCTACACTGAACCCTCTACATCGGGCACTTGTGTGGTAGCCTCGGTTCAACTGGCTCCTTCAACAACCTCCCTAGTCACGAGGATCGGAGGCTAACCCTCGACGTTTTCTACATGAGTCAAGACTGCCTCTTCAGCAACTATTCCAGCCTGGTCAAGCGGATCTTCGCACAGATCCGCCGAACCCTCGCCGACTACAATATCCAGAAGGAGTCCACCTTTCGCTTGGTGCTCCACATCCGTGACACAGTTACTAGAAGCAGTGGTAACCGCCCTTTTAATAATGGAGTCCAAGCTTTCAAGCGATTCGGGGTCCTCTCCACCCGCCACAAGAGCTGGATCATCCTGTCCCACGGCAGCGGGAGAAGACACTGCGGAAGGCGTTGCCACGACCTTAGAGCCGGGGCCCCCTAAGCTAGCCTCAACCTCTTCTTCAAAAGAGCGGCTGCCGGCAGCAGACGAGACTGTCGTATCTACACCGGGAGCAGGGCAGCTTCCTCCGGGGCACCTTGACCGCCAAAGTTTCCCGAAGTAGGGCGGCAAGGTCACCAGCTTCTGGGGGCATGCCACGGACACCAGTTGTTGCTGGCAGCACAACAGGGACCACAACCAAGGGGTCTCTTGCTGACAGTTCCTAGGATTTCAAAAGAAAAGATTCCACCAACACCTCCATGTCAATAGCACGACTAGACGTTTGCACCTGCATTGCCAAGACGATGGGACAATGGGCCTCAAGCATAGCCAACACCAGCTCTTTAGGAATCGAGACTCTAGAAAGGAGCCTGCTATCAACCCCAACCCCCTCCAAGCAAGGTTTTTTTCCTTTTGCCCATAGGAGAAGGATTTGAGGGACACTTTCGAGCGGGGGTAACCCAAGGCCGGGCAAGAGTCACCATGTCGTCAAGAAGAACATGACCTAGGGAGGCAAAGAGACCCTTATGCTCTCATCTGAAAGAATGGCTTTGGAGAAGGCACTGTTGAAATTTTCCTTCACCCACTCCCTTACTATGGCGATACGACTCGACTGGGTTAGCCTTCGGATGCACTATTTTATCTTTAGGAACCTTCCCCCAATCAGTTCAAACTGGGAACTCGCGATGATTCACCTGACCAATTGGGAATCCCATCTGCAGTCGGACAAAAAAAGAACTTTGGAGACTAGTCCTTCACCTTGTGGTATTGCGGTTCCAAATTAATGAGGGCATGTGTCACCTTGAAATTGCAAATGTTCCCCTTAAGCCGCAAGACATTGTGGGTAAGCTGGAACTCACGGCCGATGAGGTCAACCTGTTCCAGGTCCGACTTTAGCAAAGCTCATTGTCATATGATGCTATAGTAAATCAAAAGCCTCCAAGCATTTAGGTGAAACTGGGACGGGGCCAGACTAAGACGATCTAGCAAATCACGAACCAGGCGAGGGAAAGGCAGCCTCAAGCCACATGTAAACATGGTGGAAAAAAGAGCAACTCTGGGAAGTTAGAAGAAAATAAGAGCGAGAAGATTACGGTATGGAGAAGGAAGACAAGACCATGGCCCAATTATGCTTATAAAGGAAGAAGGCTTCTCGTACCCTTGTGGTAGAAGGAAGGGGTACAAGACGCTTCGAATCCCAAAAAATATGCACCACGAACAACATGAAGGCAAAGAGCCACCTGATGCCCTCAATACTGACACAACTGAAAGGACACCATAAAAAATAAGCATAGTTATCGAAAGACGTGTGAACAAAGGCAAAAAGGAAAACGTTACTCGGATTGCCAAGTGACAATGAACCACCTCAAACTTTGGAGCCAATCACATGTCACCAGGGAGACTCTGGCCTCGACACCAAGACAAGTTTAAGATTAAAAAGAATTCCCACCATACGAGTTCGATGTGAATTGGTAGGGTAACTGTAAAGGGTTCCCCCCTCTTTTAGTGGCCTTGAGAGGAGCAACTAAGAGAATAAGAAAAGAAGACCAGCCCAGAACAAATAGGCCTCTCGACCCGGCCTGCAGATAGACTCCCCTGGACACAACCCCAATGTGGGAGCATACTGCAGGGGGGATGGGAATCGTCATCCTAGAGATCCCTCGAACATTGTCCAACCCTTGAGTACCTGTCCACGTGAGTGAATAGGAAATAAAGGGGACCTTCGATCTTCTGACAAAGTGACATCAACAAATAACCAACGGAGTAAGGCAAATCGTGAAACCATGCCACATTAATGGCACTATTACCCTGCCACATTAATGACAGTATCGCAGAGGCACGCCGCATTAAATGACTCTGACAAAAATAATAGTAAAAATGACTTGGACTCCAAGGGGCCAAGCACGATCTATCCCCCTTAGACTCCCGGAATAAATAGAAATTTCCAGATAAGAGAATTCTCTTTGGCCTTTTAGACTCTCACATTATTTATAAACTTTCCAAATACTTTATTGACTTTGCCATAGGAGACTCCCAGCCCCAAGGCTGCCCTCTCCCAGCTGCTTTCTACTTAGTTTTCACAGGCCCAGTTCTAAAGACTTGAATTACTAGAACCTGACCCAATAACGTACGAAACATGACATTAATACTTGCTATAAAAATATAGTACATATTTTACATTGCAAATGGACAGTTTTGAAATACGGATTGAATTAAAGTATTGCGAAGGATGTTGCATGCAAGATCATGTGTTTAAATTCCATTCAAAACAGTACTAATTGTATCACTAATTGTGACGAAGGTGAAGGTGACTTCCATGTGACATATCACTTGTTATATTTAGCACTAAGGCCAAATAACTTCTTTTTTTTTTTTTTTTTTTTTAGGAAATGTCACTTTTCTATACCCAACTTGGCGTTACATTTTAAACATGATTTCAACAAGAAGTCCTTCTATTCCAAGGAAATGTGTAGTGCAATATATATATATATATATATTTATATATATATATGAGTAATACTAAATATACGTATAGGTTGTATAAGTGTCACACACTCCTTTTAAAAAAAATATGATCTACTATTAAAAAATTAATTTTTTCATGAGAATCTTATATTTACTCACTTTCTTAAAAAAAAATGTATGACGTTTGTACGCTCTATAACTATAAATATGATTACTTTATATATATATATTTATTTATATAAGTGCTAAAACATTTCTCAGTGCACGCAAATGCATGCATGGCTAATTTAATCCATGGAATTTATTGCGGTTGTTCGGTTCTAAATTTGCGGGTCCTTAATAAAAAAGAATGGATGATTGCTGTGTATTAAATAATATATATTATTTAATATTTTTTTATTTGACCTTCGATTCTAATTAAATGAAAGGTGTAATAAAATTAGTGTTAGAAGTATTTACTATCATTTGAGGCTATATTATTTTAAACAGCTCTGCTAGATACAACCTACCTGCGAAAACTTAGTGCAACTGGCTATTATTTATTTCATTCTTGGACTAAAAAAAAGGAGGGGATCCACCACTGCTTCCCATCTCTTTATCTTTTATCTTTTTGTATGCGTACAACGCCATGAGACAAGTCTTAGTCAGGCCCTCATCTACAAGAGCTCTCCATCGGACCCAGCTTCAGCTTCATTTTCAAGAAAACACTAGCACTCTTTGAACAGTAATTTTCCTTTGGATAAGGAAACCAAGGTTAAAACACTTTTCCTGCTATTCATGGTTCTTATTATTGACCGAGATTGGTTTCAACAATGCTAAACAAATTAATCTGGAAGTTAAATTTGTCCAAAATACTTACATCTACGAATAAGAAAAGGGAAAAACTCTGGGAATCTTTATGGCTTAAAATTCAAAAGATTCAAACTTAAGAAATTTCTTTACAAAACTCTGATTATGCATCCATCTTTGCTCGTTTTCACGTGAACAACTGGTAATTAGCTATGCTACCCGCTGGAGCAAAAGATTTCCAACTCCGTGAGAGTAGAACCATAAGGTCCACCCACAACCAATGGAAGAGGCCACGAATCAGAATCTTGAAGCTATGGATGTGGTGCCCCCAATCCCCCTTATATAAATACACAGGGATCGAGACGCCAGGATGGTGACAACATGGTCACGCATCCCAAAGAAGTGCCAGTGTGTGTACATGCAACGGTGTACAAAAGAAATAACGCAGCGGATAGTCAACTAAGTACCATAATTTATTTACAATCAAAACATCAGTAAAAATTTAAATAGCAGTTATACAGTCATCCATAAAAATATAATACAATAGTTTCAAATAAACAATGTATTAAAATAAAGTAGTCAAGCGAGTCATCCCAGATCACTCGTCGGGCGGAGCCGTCTCCTTAGGCTCGCCCTCCTCCTCCTCATCTGCATCAAAATCTGCGTTACCACAAAATGGTATCGCAGGTAAGTATGACCCAAAATAACAATGTAATATAAAAAGCATTAAATGCAACTAACATGCATGCACATGGAAAATATGCATTTTACTCAACACATTATTTTTCCTGAAAATAATTATTTCAATACACGCCAAAATCTCATTTTGGCCCAAAATATCCGTAAAACATTTTCCCAGAAAATGATTTACCCAAAAATCCAACTCGCACTATTTTCCCAGAAAATAGTGCATTAATTCCATATGCACCATGCATTAATTCCATATGCACCATGGCCTCCCCTATGGACCATCCGCACGTCCTGGCTTCATAGCGGTACTCAGTTCCGCGCCCGGTGCGTACATGGCCAAGCACCCACACTACGCAACGAGCGATGTCTAGTTCCGCGCCCAGCGCGTACGTGGCCAGACATCCTCTAGTCCCCGCCAGCAGAAGAACCACGGAGTCAGCACGAGACCATCTCGTCCGATCCCATTGTCACCCGGCGACAACCCAGGGGACGTTACTCAGTATATTCCGCTCCCGAGTAACCAGAGGAGCTCCACCGAGTTAATGCCTCATCTCGGCTTGGGGTCGTGATACACACGCACCCAAAAATAACATCACATAAAATCACAGCCTTTCAAATCACACATGAGCATGAATGCAATGCACGAAAATCCAGTTTTCTTTACAAACATGATCATGCATGAAATAATGATATGAACATGCACCAACACTGATCCAACATCCATCCAGAACCAATCCTAACAAATCCAATCAAAACAACTCATCAACAACCAAACCAAATAAACCAAACCAAACAAACAACTCCAATCACAAATCCATCCGACCCCCGAACTCCTCAGACTCAGTCCGGCATGCCAAAAAAATACAGTGAAATAGGTTAGTGTAAAAATACATTTAAATTACGAAAGTTCTTTGGAGAAATGCTTACAATACTATATAATAATTTCTGAAGGATCACGAAATTGAAAAAGGCGACGTCTGAGCAACACCACAGTGTAAAATACACTATGGTCGTGGGTCACAATAACCAACTTTTCAACGGGTGTAAACGAAGACTCAAGATTGATAGGGTAGGGCCTGGGGAGGTCGGTGAAGCTAGTGGTGGTGGTGGTTTGCCGTGGGTGGCAGCGCAAGGGGTGTTTTTAAGTCAAAAATGTCCAAAACGAAAATGGAGTTGGATGTGCTTCACTAGTGACGGATCGGAGGTGGGGTTGGGTCCAATGGATTGCTAAGAGGTCGAGGATGAAGTGGTGTGAAGATGGTGGCCAATGGTGGTGCGATGGCGGCGCTGGAGTGAAAGTGACGCCGCGGCTTTGAAGAGCTACTGGTGGTTAACAGCGGCGCGAATGGAGGTGAGGTTGGTGGGGTAAGGTCGCCGGCGGCTGGGGAACCAAATGGGGTGGGCGGTGACGGTCATGGCGGCGCGACGACGGCGAGTTGGGTATGGGCGATGGACGCACGAGAGAGAGGGACAGCGGGCTGGGTCGCGCGGGAGAGAAGGCCGAAGGAGAAATAAGGGGAAAAAGAAAAGAAAGAGAAAAGAAAAGGAGAGGAAAGAAAAATTGAGGGAAAAGAAATGAGGTCCAATCCTCATAACTTGGATCACAAAAATGATCCAATGGAAACGATTTCAAAATCACAAGTTAAATAAAATAATTTAAACGTAATGGTAAAGTGAAATTAAAATAATTAAATCTCACAGTAATTAACATGAAATTAATTAATTAAACCCAATAATAAGTTAATTTAATTCGAGAAGAAATTTAAGCACATAACAATAATTAATTTAAAGAAAGCACTTCGAAAATAATTTTTGTAAACTAAAAATCATAAAAATAACCCAATTAAAAATCCAATAATTTTAAAATAAGAGAATAAAATTTTGAATCCGTAAAAATAATTCATTCAGTAAAAATACACTAAAATACGGGGTGTTACAATGGAAGCCCTTATATCCAAGATTTTTAAAAGCATCTCCTCCCTCCTCCCTAAAGTCATCTTACATCCAGCTTCAAGCTGCTCACACTCCCTATGACCCTGATAAAATCCAAGTTGTTGATAAATTTTAATTTCTGAGCTGAAGAACTTGTCTGAACTCAAGCACTTTTACAAGGAGAAAAGCCCCAAACTAGTATGTGTTTCTCCACAGGACGCTCGTTTAGTTGCAGAGATCCAAGAACAACAGAGTCTACTGCAATGGGAAGAAGTGCAGATTTAAGACATTGCAGGTCTTGAAGGTTGTGGAGCCGATCGGAGAAAGGTGAAATTTCATCATCGTCTTCGTTGCCAACTTTAGTCGACCAGTGGAAGTGCCTCTTGGGGAGTGTTGTGGCTTCATGGAGAAGAAGGGGGGAGTGGCCGTCTATGGCTTCATGGAGAAGAAGATGAAATTCCGCAAGTGTTAGCTAGATTTTCTTCTTCCTATCTATTGCAATGTAAAAATGAAATACTGTGTTTCATTAATGACGTGGAGATTCCCCACCGGTTGCACAGCCGGTTGCAAGAAGCATTTTTCTATTTTAAATTATCATTTTTCCTAAATGTCTAGCTAGACTGTGTAATGTGCAGACACAATGTGCTGCTGAAATAACTAAATTTATTAAATAAAAAGCACTTTATGTTACTGCATAAGATCATAGCATGTCTTGAGAAATATAAACTAGCTTGTAACACCATGAGTATCCCACTCAGGTTTCTGCAGCCCGACAGTTCCAAACCACCGGCCTTTCTTTAGTTTTACCACGAGTACCAACTCGATCTCTGCACCTAGATAGCTTCAAAAATCCTTTTGACCAATAAACACTTCCACACCAATGGACTCAACAATACTACTCGAACATGAGCACAATATGATGGAGACCTGTTTATTTAGAGGTAATTGATCTTCAATGTGCGATTGATCTCTTTTGTGTTTTCTCTCAAGAATATAATGAATACGGCAGCTTTGACCTCTCTCCTTGACCTAGAAGTCGTGTATATTATTGTATATATACTTAGAGTTTGAGTGGACTACTTAGAGAGTCCAAAACATAATGAAAGAGTGAATCTAGGAATTTTTGCTCAAGCAAGTGTGGAGTAAACTTTCTGTTTAGTTTTTTGGTCATGATAATGTAGAGCTCTTTTGACCCCATAACAGATGAAATTTGAAGATCTTTGTGAAACATAAATTTGTAGATATATAATTGAGTTATCTTTCCAACGTCACTAATATCACCTAAGCTATGAATGATTTTTTCCGGCTAGGTCCTTCTTATCAAATCTTGCGAATTTGCAATCTTTGCACTTTTTGTTTCAATTGTAACCTAGATTCTACTCAACATATTTACAACTCAATAATTGGACTAATTTTTGTCAGAAGAATGTGCTAACATATTATCTTTACTCTAAAAAACCTTATAAGAGTATTATAAATTGAGAAAAAAGGAAAAGGAAAAAAGAAAGCACACCCGTCAAAGTCAAGGTGGAAAAATTTTCTCAAGATTAATTATGCCAATTTCCCGATAGATCAGCAATATCTGATTAATCGTTGGCTCTAATTGGGTTTCATATATGCGAACAAAAGAATCGTCAAAGTCACGGCCATTACCCGATTGGAATATTCATTGTGACAACTGAATTATGTGCTCTTGCTTTTGATCATCTACCTACCCGATTATATTCACCATTACCCGATTGGAATATTCAGCAATACATTCTCGGGGAATATTATATGTAGGAATTCCATGCATTGATCTATCATGATCTTCCTCTTTAGTTCGATGATACCTCATGAAGTTCTTCGAAAACCTCACAATGTGCGCACCAGCTACTGATCATGGCAAGCTTCTGAAATTGGAAGGCTGCGGCAAGTTTTCTGTCTTCAAAGGTCAAAACTCTAGAGAGATTTTTTATATTTTGGGACAAGAAAATCTCGCCCGTATATTCATTGAGGACCACACAATTTATATGGGCAACTACAACCTTATTCCTCTTGCATGTATGATTAACTTGACTTTCTTTTTTCCCATGTGGATCGGTATGATGTTCATTGTAAAGCAATTATAAGCTAGCTGATATGTACATATGAAAAGTAGCAGAAGGCAGATTATATATATACTTTTTGTGATGAAAACTATTTTTGACGAAACTAAATAACTTCTCTCATGACCTTTCATGCGAATGAATCTGGAGGTAATCAAGTACTTGAATTAGCTAGGGGCCAACAGGAGGTTATCATCTCCCTACCTAGGCAAGATCATAGTACCATCCTACCCGCTGGAAACGGGACAAAAAAGGCCTAGACGATGAGAAGTACGTAGTGTTATATAGTATTACTATATATATATATATAACATAGATTCATGCTCCCGATTGATCCCATAAACGGCATATTTATGCACTTAATTTTTGCTATATCCAGTGTCGATACTGTTTATCAAGCACAAACTTGAGAATTAAACAGACGAGCTCATGCTTTAGCTATATTTTTAGCTGAGTAGACTCAATGCCATATATAAAGACTATATTGATATTGAATGCTGCATGTGAGTTGAGTTCGGCAAACTAGTGATCATGTACTTTAGGCCTTTTGTGAAGACGTACTTGTTTGAAATGACAAGTAATTCATATGCATGCATGCATGCCTCACATGAATCATCACCTTTACAATAATGCAACTAGAGAAAAGGGGTCACTTCATGAAGTCTAATACGGCCACACTCCTTCAATATTCTTTTTATGTATCGATCGACTTCAAATTACGTACTCATCGATGTTGGCCACTTACCAAATATATATATAGTAATGCTATATATCACACCATCATCTCACTATATTAGATGTGGCACATTCATCACTAATAAATGATAAAGAATCATTCAATAAAGGATTATTCAATGGTGATAAATGTGTCACATATTACATAATGAGATGAAAGTGAGATGGTAGTATGGTATATAAAACTTTCCATATATATATATATATATATGAAGCTTATGCTCTTAATTTTAGATTATTTTGTACATTATATAGGCCAGTTTGTACTCTTGTTTGCTAGTGGGAGAAACACCTTTTAGAACCTTTTTCAAACAAAAACACAAAAAAATAATTTAATTTTTTCAAGTTTAAAAAATAAAATATATTCAAATAATATTTTAACTTTATAATATTTTTTATTCAACTTTTTCTCTTTTTTTTTTTAAAAAAACCAAATAAAACATCTTAACTCAAGTTATTTTTCTACGATTCACAAATCATTTCACTATTATTCACAAAATTTTCATCACATCTCATTTTTTAAACGAGGCCTAAGTCATCTAGCTAACTAATGGTCTTTTCCTCTTATTGGACAGTAAAAACAAGTCCATTTAACACTTTGATCCCTTCAAACTAATCATTAAAGGTATATTTAATTTGCATGTGGTGCTAAAGTAGTTGATGCATGCATATACAGCATATAATATTACGTACAATCGATTAGCGCTCGACAAATTGATTTATAATTAAACAGCTAGCTAGCTTGCTTGTAATTCTTTGTGATTTCACCTAGCATTAAACTAATCATTAAACAGAGATTATATATATCGTACGTCAAATGAACTGTTGATGGACGTGGATTGACGTGGCTCAAACAGCTCGACAAAAACACAAAATAAACCCAAAGATCGAAAACGAAAGGAAGAAGAAGAAGAAGTATCCCCCACCTGACGAGGTGATGGGGCGTCCATGTGGTACGTACGTAGGATCAGGTGCATGGTCCCCATCCCCGCCGAACAACTAATGACCGTACGTACAAGCACATGAGGGTCTAGAGTCTAGATATATAGAGTACTACCCCACACCCACTACTTCTCCCATTAACTATTCTTTCATTTTCTTTAATTCCTTTTTTGTTATATGTGGAGTAATATTAATGTCAGGAACTTCAATTTCGCTATTTCACAGAAATATGTAATGCAGGTCCCATGCAATATGCATGCATATGATCAACAATATGTTTCAGAACTTGTCTTGGAATTTGCTTAATCAAAAAGCGTACTACTACTTCATGTGTTGAAACCAAACTTAAAAGAAAATGCAGATAATTAACGGCTCGTTTAGTTACACACAGTTCAAATAAGATAAGATGAGATATTTTGTTGAAAGTTGAATAAAATATTGTTAGAATAAAATTTTTTAATATAATTTTTATTTTAGAATTTGAAAAAATTAAATTGTTTATTACATTTTGTATTAGAATTTAGAAAAGTTGTAATGATAAAATGAAATGAGATAGTTTTGTATATCCAAACCGGGTGTAAGAGTATTTTTGTCAACCTCAACCACACCGTGATAAAGAAATTAAGTAGTTGGATAAATATATATATATATATATATATCTATATATAATGAGTAATTATATACGTACAATCATTTTTACATTTCTTATATAATCATATTTTAAATTAAAGATATTTCAATAAAATTTTATTATTTTTATAAATTATTTTATAAAAATATTGTTCCTTATTTAAAACAGAATTGTGAAAAAGATTGTGAAAATGAATGTACGCGTATCATTTTCCATATATAATGGGCATATTGGCACTGAGTTAGCTCCGTTTTTGTTTGGATTGCGAACTTACAAAGGTTTAATTTTTGCTTTACATAACGTGTAAGCAGTGAGAGAAAGAAAGTTTCAGCACGTACATGATCAGTTAATTTATTGAGAAATGATCGGTTGTGTAATGCCAGAATATTGTCTCGGACATGGGTAATATGATCACACCTATATATTTTGAGCTTAATTTAATCTTGAACTAGACCTTCTATATAGAGAAATGATGTCGCATTTTTGCACCTTAAATTTGCAACACAAAACATTAAACAAAATAAGAAGACACAAAAGGAGGGGTAAAATGCCCCAACAAAACGTTATATCTTTCTATGAATAAGCATGCAAATAATTATCTTGCATTATTTAACATTTGGTAGTTATCACTTGTAAATTAATATTCCGAACTTTTTGGAGCATAGTATATCCCGAAATAAAACTTCTACAACCACAAAAAGATCCTACAAACTGGTATGACTTCATATGATATGACGTTAGATCTATTTTACAATAAAAATAATTTTATAATCTAACGTACCACATTAATACACATTAGTTTATGAGTTTACTTTGTAGCTAAAACATTTCTCATCCCGAAATAGAATCCTCTCATATGCAGGGATAAATAATTCAGTTTTGGCTTTGGCTCGTCATCAATTACATCCTTATATAACAAGTTTTGGCCTATACATTAGAATTCTTTAATTAATAGCACATGGCAAATATACATATATATATATATATATATGTACGTAGGTACGTACGTACATAGAACATATAGATGTATAGATATGTAGTTGTTGTTGAGACCCATCGTAGGAAGTAAAACAGTAGACACTTTCAAGCATGCAAATTTTAAACGAGTAGAAAAAAAAAGACTGGAATTTATAAATTATATATGTTTATATGTAGCAGAAAGCTTTGGGTCTAATAATTTACTCAAGGAAAAAGAAAAAGAATGCTTTGTATCTAATGAATGAGGGGTTACTATACGTCAAACAGAAGTTCCGACATAGATTAAGAAGATGCCCACCAAATTATAGCCATTGAGCTGTGAGATACGTTTTTGGGTTTATTACACGGAGACGAGACATATTATCTTGAAATGGGTTTGAGATGCAAGGAACAAATTAAAGGCGAAAATCAGAATTTTTTTGGCTTGCCCAAAATGGTACTTAAAGCAAAAGAATGCAAAACAAATCTTCTGATAAGATTAGTGTTTGAAATGACATAATGTGCGTTCTCGACCCACAACCCATCCAATACTATGCTCTGGGAAATTACCACAAATCCATGTCTTTGTGCAATTTGTGACCACAAAACTACATGATTACCCCATACATGCAAAGTCCCGCTGCAGGGGATAACTTTTGTTGGGGGTTCAGGAAAAGGGAATTTACTATGGACGTTTACAGAACAAATGTGATTATAATATGCATATATAGTTTAGTCACTAATTTGCCAGCTACCTCTTAGGAGAAAGGCTAAGCATATATTCTACGTGATTAATTAGCGTAATTATATAGATACATGTCCCGACTAATACATTGGGAGTCGTGGTTAATCCACGTTTGTGACGCTAATCTCATGGTCTCATTAATTCACCAATCTACATTCATAAATACAATCCCTAATATGGATACATACATAATGTAAATGAACAGCTATATTATCATTGAAGCAATAGATGAATACTCGTGATTCTCAGCCCATCTATCCAATGGGTGTGAACATCACCTATAAAATGAAATGCTCCGGAATAAAAACCAATCGTTTTGCCACCAAACTGGAAAAGAGTTTCTGCACAGCTAAAGCTAAGCTAAAGAGAGCACCAGTCTGTTATTCATCGGTTGCTGGCATTAGAACGAGAAGAACGGCTGTGGCTGCTTTCAGAATTCTCTCTCTTCAACATGGCCTCCAGGTTCTGAAAGCATCTCAATGGTCTAGTTACCTGTTACGTGTTAAAGAGAGAAAATGGAAACCTTTATAGACTTACAATTTACAGTTATAGTGCAGACCTGTGAAATTAAACGAAGAAACACCATTCAAGAGAATACACAGCTCCCAAGAGATGCTCAGATGATTTAAGCCAATCAATAAAAATCACAAAAACTAGTGCTTGACATAAATGGAGGCCCTACAGTCTGACTGCAAGATATTGAGCAAGTTGTTTGCAACTGCAATTTTATGGCCATTTAAGAAGGATAACACGGAAGAGATCTCTCAATAATTGTTTCATCAACCAGACCATAGGTGAATAATTGTAAAGAAAACTCTATTTTGCTGATAATGAAACAAGCATGGATTGCTCATTTCTACCATATCTAGATAGAAAGGAATGTTCAGATATATAAACAAAAATATTGGATGGCACAAAACTTAAATGTGCAGATCTTATCAAAAGATTACACAATTACAGAGGTTTTTCTCCTCAGCTGCTGAGTGGATGTGGTTTTAGCAATGTGATCTAATCATTTCTTTTATCGAGATTATTAACTTAGCTGGTTAAGGCTGTATACAGGTAGGGTGGGATTCAAACTTAGCTAGGCCTTGTATACGGTTGCCTAAATGTTTTGAGGAACAAAATAATCTCCTCAATTCATTTTTTTAAAGGCTACTCCAATGGCATCTTAAATTAATTTATTATGCATAATGTGAAGACAATTATTTTGTTTGCATTAAGATCCTCTAGAGTTCTTAAGGTAAGCCATGATCTATCAGGTCGTTTTCGTTAAATCCCAACCATTGAGATCAAATTCATTGGCATTGATTTTTCCGCATCAACATTATAGATTTGTCCTAAATATTAAAACATGTACATAGATTTTAAGGCGACAAGTGTTGATTTGACAAAATGCCTACGATTAAATTTGAAAACAAAGGTCAGGATTCAGCAAAGTCCACCACATATGTTACCCTAAGAACTCTGATGGATCTTGATCCATTTTGTTCAACCCACAAAACCTATCATTATTGAACATAAAAATCTACCCAGACTATCAATGGTATCAACATGTAGAATACAGAGGTTATAATAGGGCATGCAAGAATATCCGCATGAGTGAAGGCAACTATAAACCAGCACCCACACTGGCAACCCCCCAGGAGCAGGGGTCACGCAGGACACACAACAGAGAGAGAGAGGAGAAGAAGAAGAAAAAGAAGGAAAAGAAAGAAGAGATAAACCTTCCAACCCCTTCTATTACCAAGACTGTTATGAATGGACTCCAGCCTTGTTATTATTTGCCGAAATGTTGGTCTTTTAGCTGGATTCTCACTCCAGCACTCCTCAATCAACCTGAAAAATAATCATCAGCTATATTTCTAGGACCTTACTCATGTACATCCGCACACAATAATCACAGAGAGAGTTATCCATCATACTGCTATTTTGTTGCCTTCCCACTAACCTTATGAAAGTGACTTAGATTACATTATTTTTTATTGCCGAATTATTCACATAATTACATGCCCACATTTATCATCAAACAAATAAGACATCAGGATCCATACAGCACTTAACTGAAAATCACTAAGTTTTATAGATAGAAAATGCCACTCCTTAACTCCATGTGCACAGTAGGTTTATCAAACTCGGAAAGTTTAGAATAAATACATTTTTTTTCTAGATGAAATTAAATAACAAAAAATGTAGATGATAGGTTTATCAAACAATGAAAAAGAAAAAGAAATGTTATGCAAGTTATGCTATAAAGTAGCAGATACTTATGTTAGTATCATTAACAAATAATAAAAACAAAATACATCAAACATCAAAGGAACAGATAGGCCTTACTCTTTAAGTCCATGTGCATAGTGCTTTGTTGAAGCTCTAAAAGGTGGACGCTGTTTTGTAGCATATAATTTAGGGACTTCATTATCTTGCTTTGCAGAAAATGGTGGGTAGCCTTCAATCATCTAAAGTATAGGATATTGCAAATATCACAAATCAGGCCTTTTATAACCGAAACGAATTGCAGGAAAAGTATAAGATAGAACCACATAAAGACATATATCACACTTATCACTTGGAAGAAAAAGAAGTTTACAATAATTAAATTTTTAACTTGTCATATTTCAAATGAGCGTAAAAATACAGAGAGAATATGTAATGAGGGCAATTTTCATGATTTGCTTGTATCTCCCACTAGTGCTTGGTTGTTAGGCATTTTCGATTTATGCTCCATGTATACTTGGGCTATGCCATGTACTATCAATAAAATTTTACTTTTACTTATCAAAAAAATATAGAGAGAATATGTGATATCGCCAAACCAGCTAAAAAAAGGAACAATGTCAGTTTCAGACAAAATATTATAGAATGGAGATCACTTGTAACACCCGGGTTCAGCAATTAGCCGTTCTATAAAAGTTTTGTTTTTGGACTTATACGTATGAAGAGCTTAGTTATTTCTTTTAAGTATTTTTTTTATTTTTATTTTTATTAGACCACGAACCTAAAATCTTTGTTTTGGTGGATTATGATTTTTATTCGGCTTGATAATTAGGTTGTTTTTTCTAAAGGGCCAAGGTGATAATTGAGCTGAGAAAGTTCTAGAACAAGTTGGATTAATTTTAGAAATTGAGTCGAGACTCACAACGAGCTTCATCTCTCTCTCACGCTTGGCTGCTCATCCCGTAACTTTCCCCTCTCATTAGTTGGTCTCTCTCTCTAACCAATGTCTTGCCACCGCCTCATCACCGTAGTCAACCGCCCAGCTCGCCGCCCGTTGTGCTCTCCATCTCTCGGCAAGTCCTCCGTTACTCTCAACGACGCTGCTATGTTTTTCTAGCTCAAGTGTTTAAGTTGTCCCCGTAAACTTGCGTAGGTTTAGCAAATATTTTGGGTATTAACTACAAATTACAATTTTACCCTTTTGATCCAAATGTTTATGAACGAGTGAAATCAGTAGGACATGTTTTCTTTCATTATTTCCTGGGCCTATGTCGTTTCCAATAGTAAATATTTTTAGTATTTTATATGGGTTCTGTCTCACTTTATAGTACAAAATTATATTAGTTGATATTAATGTTTTAGAAGAATTTAGAGTTTATATTTTAGTCGGAGATTTTTAAGTGAGAATGGACGCGTGTGATTTTTATTTATTTGGACTTAGGCGCTTGTGGATTTATATTGTTAAGTTGGTTTTTGTAAGAGACTGATTTTTTTAACGGAATATTTTTATGCAAATACTGATGAACTTTTGAAGTGATAGGAAAGTGCAAAATCTTCTTTTAAATCTTTTTAAAAGAATATTTTGATTTAAGCAAAAAGTATGATTACCTAATTATAATGATTTCGATATGGTTGTGTTATTTTAGTTTTATAAATTATAGTAAGATCTCAATTGTAAATAAGTTGGAATTTAATGTTTTAGTCGGAGTTATTATGTTCGATATTGATGAGTTTAGAAAGTGATGTTGGTATTTTAGGAATAATGAGAATTTTGGGTCTAAGGAATTAAAAATAGATTATTTTAGAAGTTTCAGGCTTGAATATCGAAATACGAGATTGATTGAAAATTTATGGAAATTTACGTGATTATCTTATAGGTGACGATTAATTTTTGTTCGGCATTGTGAGGAAATTTTCGAAAAGTTAAGAAGTCCATGTAAGCGAGGTTCCTATGCTAGACCTTACACGAATTATTGAGACTGAGGTTGACTTTCTGAAAACTTTGCATATTTTTGTGATGAAATGAGAACTTGGGAAAAACCAACTTCGGTCGCTTATTTCCATTACTCATGAAATCTGTATGAAAAAGAGAAAATAATTTCTGACATGCATCGTGTAGACATGAGCTAAATTTTGTCATGTTGTCTCTAAAATCTAAAAAATAGCGATATTGAGAATCTGAAAAATTGTGCATTGATTTAGAAAGATGCTCTGACTTTTGTTTTCGGTATGTGAGAATGATCTGATTATGCTTTGGTACTCTGTTTTATTTTGATATGGCATCTGAAAACCTTTGGCACGGTGTACTGATTTTGTATCTGACTCTGTCTCTGCTATGCTCTGCTCTGTTATGCTCTGCTCTATTTGGGTTGGTACCAACTTCAGTCTCTGAGTGCACCCACTTTGGAAACAAAGTGATTTTATTGTGGTCTTTCCTGTGTGCACACTCGGGGCTCCGAGAAGAATAAGGGAAAGATTTCACCTCTGTCTCTGCCCGGTTTGGCCACTGGGGATAGCACAACCTTACCACGGGGGTGAAACATGATCTCTGCTCTGTAAGATGCTCTTTTTGATGTGACGATGATGCTCAGGTTATGTCATACCAAAGTACTCTGGGTTTTACTGGTCTTAAAACCATCGCTCGCTCTGTTACTTCTGAAAACATGTTTTGTTCTGCATGATAACTCGGGAAAATATTTTGTGTTGCATACTGTATTTTGTAAATGCCCATGTTTGCACGCTAGTATATGTTCTCTGCTTACTGAGTTGTTGATAACTCACCCCTTATCTCCACAATATTTTTCAGATGATTTGAATATTCTAGTTGAGGATCAAGAACACGGAGCATAAGTAAGAGGAGTTAAGAATGATGGTTTAAGCATAGATGGTTTACATGAGTATAGGGGATTTTTATTCAGTAAGCTTGTTGTGCTCTGATGTAATTTGTTGGGAAGTTGATGTTTATATTAAGACTTTGAATTGTCTTAAAATAATCATACTGGAGTATTTAAAGTGAATTAATGAGTATTTTGTATGATAGAGAAAAATTAGAGTATGTACTATGTGGATGGAAAATGATTTTTAGGTGATATGAGTTAACTCTCCGGACCCTCGGGGACGGGGGCGTTACATCACTACCAATTGTTCCAAAGAAACAGAACTCAAGATCGTATATTCCTTCTAGATCAGTGCATATATCATCTTCCACAATCATCTATTACTCAAGAATCACAGGAAGACCCATGAGAGGCAATAATTTCTATTTAAAATGCAGAATCATGAAGCAGTAGCAAATTTTGAAATGAACAAAAACCTATTGCACAAAGATACTGTTAAGACAGAGAACTAATATAGAGAAATGCAGGTGTATTGATTTTCCAGTCATTGATTCTATTCCCTTTAGTTCCTAACTAAGGGGCAGTTCCCTTGAATAGATATTCTACATTGCACAAGGAGAATAAAGACTAAAGAAACAATAAGAAGAGCTATAGCGTCAGTGTTATGAAGAAAGAATAGAATGTCGTTACTAGTGAAGAAAGGAATAATTTAGTTGTTAATGCCCTCTTGTTTCCCCGGAGTGGGAATCTCATTTTCCAGATCTATGTCAAAAGAGGTTGCCACAACTTTACTCAAATTCGTTTCCAATTCTTCTTGATTAAAAAGTGGACGTATTCATGATGCTAGCAATACTTCAAGTTTGAGAATATGTGGTTAAAAGCAGAAGGCTTTGTCGATAGGGTTAAATAGTGGTGGTCCTCGTACCATTTTTAAGACACCCCAAGCTTCATGGTGGCTGTATACTTTTTTTTTATCAGTATGATGGCTGTATACTTAAGGCCTTGTAATGGGATTTAAAGCTGTAGAAGGAGCAGACCTTCAGTATCAGCTGAAGTCTCTCACAGAAGAAATGAGAGATTCATGTGTTGAGGGAAGTCAAGGGCGTTTGGTTGAAAGAAGGTGACAGGTACACAAACTTTTGTATGGAATGGCTAATCTGAATCGGAGTAACATTTCAATTAAGAATGAGAAGGTGGGCCAAGGTATGTTCTCCAATTAGAAGGTGGGTTGAGAGTTCAGAAGACACTCCTGTTTTATTGTGCACTCTTGGGGAAATGGCTTTAGTGCTGTTAGAATGAGAGAGACCCCTAATGAAGAGCTTGGTTGATTCAAAATACGAATGTTCATGGGGGTGGGGATGTGTTTAATCGAAGTACAAGGGTCTCACGAGATGGGATTATGGAAGAACACAAGAAATGGCTGGGAAAAGTTTCTTAACTATGCTAGATTGGATGTGGGAGGCGGATCCAGTATTAGCTATGGCAAGATTTGTGGTGTGGAGGTAGGGCTCACAAAGAAAATTTCCCAAATATGAACAGTGCTACTTTCTTTTTACATATAAAGAAAAATATGTACGGTGTTACTCATGCAAAAGAAGCTTCTAAGGCGGACCATTTAGAGATATCTAGTGACTTACCCCTTGTGGAATGTAAGCGTTATCAAAACCACACTTGATTGGGAGGTAGATGCCTTTATTAGCATTCTTTAACCTGTCATATTCCACTATATTCAAGCAAGGTGATGACAAGCTTTTTTAGACCCCTGTTTAGATAGGGTTATTCAATATCTATTCTTTCTATAATATCCTTCATATATATATATATATATATAAGTTTTCTATAATATCCTCATTCCCAATGATAACAATCATTTTGTGAAACCCAGCCTAGAGCCCAAGTTTTGCTCAAGTGTGTGTGTGGTGAGCCAGCCTAGACCATGTGAAGCCCATTAGGTTGGATTTTATGATTAGTAGATGCATGAGAGACGGGCCCAGCCCGTGTGTCTGTGAACCCAGCCTGCGTTTTGGGACTAGGGTTTTAACCCTAGTCTTCATCTCTTTCTTTCCCCAATTCCGCACAACTCTTCTCCCCCTCCCCCTTTGTTTTTTTTCGTTTCTCATCTCGCTAGCCGGCAGCGGCTGTGCCACCACCATGCCGACTCCATGTGTCAGCGTCGTTCCGTCCTCTCTGCCACCATCAGACCGCCACCCGCAACCCCCTATCGAGAGCCAAGTTCATCATATGCTGTGCATGGCTTCTTTCAGCCATGTGAGCACCGTCAGTCATGCCTATCACACACATTTCTAGACACCGCAAACCCCTCCTATGTGGTCTGTGCACCGCCACCACCACCCTCCACCATGAGATTTCCTTCATCCACCCTCTATTTTCATCAGATCTACCACCCACTACATTCCCAACTATAGAGTCCCATGTGCTGCCTAGATCTGTCATTGTCCACCGTGCGCCGCCATTGCTGCCACCGTGCTCTGCCACTCTTGGCACTACCATAATAAGCTGTGTGCCACTGTTTTCGTATTACTTTTTAGGCATCGTCAGTTTTAACTAACCGTTTTTCATCTTGCATCGACGCGCAAGCACACACGAGATACCTTAGACAGCGCGCTCGATCATCCAAGATTGGCTTTCGCTGTGTATGTAAAACCCTAGACTGGCCCTTGGATTTCTAACGTTGGAAAACTGTGTTCTATTGCAGTCTAGTTGTGGTTGCCCTATGAAGTGTTGGCATATAATATCGTGGTTGTTATTGGATTTGTTAGCCAAGGGCCGGATGGAGTATTGGGAATCGTGTGTAGTTGTGGAAAACCTGGTTCTTTGAAACTGTGAAATCTGTGATGTTTGTTGTATTGTACTATTGCCATGTCATCCAATAACTGATTGTCATACATCTACATTTTTAATTGTTATTGCTTGTCGTGATATTAATATTGTGCTTTGTTCTATGGTTGTATTGTGAAACCGGTAAAACTGTGGCTTTGGTGTCAAAGGATCAAAAGTATATTTTGTGGGTGCGTGCGTATCACGACCCCAAGCCGAGATGGGGTATTATCTCAATAGAGCTCCTCTAGTCACTCGGGAGCATGTAAAGCTGAGTGACGTCCCCTAGGCTATCGCTGGGCAACAACGGGCTCGGCCAAGACGGTAACGCTCTTGGCACGACTCCGTGGCCCCTCTGCTGGCGAGGGTTAGAAGATGTCTGGTTACATTATGTGCCAGCGCAAAGCTGGGCATCGCTCGTTACGAAGTCACACGCACGATCGTTACACGTGGTGTGACGAAGGGAGCCAGAGTGTGCGGATAGTCCCTAGGGGAGACCATAGTGCACACCGTAATTTTAATAAATGTCACGTGTAAACGTGATTTTTGGCATGAGTGGCTCTAATTGAAGAAATTCTTGGGTAAAGATTACAAAAAGGGTATTTGGATAATCTCTTATTATTGTTGCCCATGTTTGTTGTATACATCCATGTTTGGAATTCTTGGTTGTTGACCTGTGGTTTTACTTGCTGAGATTGCGAGATCTCATTGTGGTGTTCCCACCTACGGTTCCGTAGACTTTGATGCAGGGGACAAGTTTGAGCATGATGGACCGACCCCACCTGAGGAGTGGTGACCTAAGGTTTATTTTTGTTGTAGTTGATGGCCTTCTATTTTTTATTCTTATTTTGATCAACTGGATGACTGTAATAACTTTATGGAGGATTTCTTGTTGGGTTGTATTTTAATTTTCTGGTACGTAGTTATAGACTGCCTTATGATTCTCCGTTGCATTTATAACTGTACACTTTTAAGTTACATGCTTCCCCACACTTGCTTTCACGTTGCGCTTGGGGTGTGTGATCCGTGCGATCAGCACCTCGACATTGCGACTCCCTCCAAATCACAAGTGGGGGGGTGGGGGGGGGGGGGGGGGGGGGGGGGGGCGCCACATTTCCTTCGAAAAGTATTTGGAAAACTAAGGTCCCTTCTAGATCTACGTTTTTTTGCTTGGACCACGCCTCAAGGAAAGATTCTCACCATGAATCTAATAAATAAACGTATTGTTCTGATTGATTGATATTGCATGTGAGAGAAGTGAAGAATCAGTTGAGCATATTTTACTTCATTGCTCAATTGCTAACACCTTGTGGAATGGCTTCTTCAATTGGGAGTTAGTTTGGCTTGGGTCATGCCCATAAGAGAATGGACCTTTTTCACTTGGAGAGGGTTAGTTGGTAGCCCACAAATTGCAGTTGTGTGAAAGATGGTTCCTACAAATCTCATATGCTGTATTTGAAGGGAAAGATGGTAGAAATTTTGAGGATCGCAGACAGATACTAAAGTAGCTCAAAACTGTCTTCTTCAACACTCTACCTCCGATCAACATCTATGATTCTATAGGCTTCAATGCGCTTTGCCACTTACCTTACAAGATTTTCTGATATCTTTTCTTCTCCAAGAAGTTAGGTGTTTCACTTGTATACTTTTAGTATATTAAGTTGCACCATTTGCACTTTTTAATCAAATTTGATTACTTAGCATGTTATGCTAAGTCATCCAAGACTCCTTGGTTTATGTGTATTTCTGAATTTTTTTTTTTTTTTTTTTTTTTATAGGTCATGTGTATTTCTGAATAATGAGAATAATATTCCAAATGATTGACAAATATTAAACAAGGAACAGGATTTATAAGTTGGTGCGGGTCCTAATGTGGAACAGCCAATTTTTAACAATATCCAAGTTTTAGAAGTTTAAAACAAGCTTACCTCTTGCAGTATTAAAGCAAATGAGAATACATCAACTTTAGTATCATATTCTTCGTTTCTGAAGACCTCTGGAGCCACATACCGGCCTGTCCATTTCAAATAACAAAGCTGAATGAGAAACTAAAACTCATCAGGTGTGAATGCTGTGGAGATATTGTATTTTTCTACAAAGGACATCATAGCTATGCAAGATCTAAACTACATTGAGAACTGCAAATATTCTGACAAAAAAGACCACTCACCCGAAGTTTCTTGACAGGTAAAAGGCCTATCTTCTTTAACTGTCAGCAACTTGCTAACTCCAAAATCGGCAACTTTTAGGAGCCCAGAATCATCCCGCAATATATTTCTGAAATCTTACTCGTAAGCAATGAAAAAAATGCCAGAGTTTCAGCTAATTATGTCGGAGGATTTTCTATTAGAAAAATAATGCTCATCTTGGAGTGTGCATAACAAAATTCAGGTAAGAGAGTTCAAGTTAAAGAAAACTAACGAAGGCTCAAGATCACGATGAATTATCGGGGCTGGCTTAGTCTCATGCAAATAACTCATTCCCCTGAAAAGTTTCCAAAGACAATGTGACACTGTAAAATATACAAAACGAAAAAGAAAGAAAAAAACTATTTTTCCTTGTTTTCACATCAAGAAGAAAATAACCAGCAGAAAATATAATTGATCAACATGTATCAACCTTACGGATACAATAATTGATTAAATGTATGCAATCGACATTCCCACCTTCAAACCTCACGACAGGCTTAACTGAAGTGTAGTATAATTTTCTGTTAGAAGTTTTTTGTTTTTTTTCAAAAATCAAATGATTCTATCAAAGTTTCAATCTTGAGACACGAATTGAATTTCTGAGAACCATATGTCAGATGCCAAAATGAATTTTGGCTCAATTCTAAGTGCCTCTCTGAAGGCAAAAAAATTAGATAGTCAAGTCCGGACACTGAAACACTGACCACAAGAAATTGATAAGAAGGCATAAATTATTAGAATCTAAAATAAATACTTCCACTCTTTTGTTGAAAAATAATCCAGCAAAAAAGCTCAATCTATTAGCATATTTCTCTCCTTCATTCAGTTCTCTAAGAATTTCTTCGTTTAGTTCTTTATCATCTTATTCTACATCATTTAGATCAATGTTTATTTTCTAGATGTTAAGGTACAATTTTAAAAAAGGCATTGGTCTTGAGCTTCTCTCAGCACCAGCAAGTGCCGCAAGCCCCTATTTAACATCAAGTTAAACTAAAATTCAGAGCATAATTTCTCATAGTTATATACTATAAATTGTAATTCTCAAATTAAAATAGCTAACGTAATCATGAGTAACAATTCAGAACAAGCAAAATTATCATCATTATCACACTTCAATGAGCATAAGAAAAAAGTAAGAGACCTTGCAATATCAAGGGCATATCTCACAGCTGTTGTTGGCTTTAGAGACCCTTTTCTTCTCAAGAATGCACAAAGATCTCCCTGCATCACAAATGGCAAATTAATTATAAAGGGTTCATATAATCATTTTTTACTTCTATTCATATTTGTCAATTGGTTTCACCATTTCAAGGAGAATTCTAATTGTGCTGGTCTGTATGTTCTATAGATTTATCAGTGCAATTTGGATTTAAAAAAAAATTAAATATAAGATTCATCGCACGTTAAAAATGGTTGGGGCCCTACCAGTATTTGGTAAAACACACCTCTTTTGTAGTTTATTCTATACATATGTTAGAAACAAATCAAAATTCGAGGACTGATAGGAAACCAAGACAAACAGGCACACTGCAGCAGTAAGCAAAAATGCTGTGCGCTTATCAGTTTCCACAGTGAAAATATTTAGGGTAGATCAAATAAACTAATCAAACCCAGGGAAAGTTGAGAAATTCTTTAATTTTAGCCCATTATAGCAGGTCATTATTTAAGATCGTGCAGTTTCAATAAAGGAGATATTCAATTATGAGAATAAACAACAGCTACTGAAATCTAAGAAAGCGAATCAGGCAGATAATCACCAAAATAGAGAAGTCTCTAGCCTGCTACTAACAAAGAAAATGGTCACAAACAAAAACTTCCTAACCGGTGCTTGATGTGTTAAGTTCTCATAATGCCCCCATATAGATTCAAGTCATTTACAAATACCCTATGTAGTCACCAAGCGGGCAAAACATGTTGTAGACCGCCACTGCCAACCTTCTAAAACCACTTCCCAAGCAATGCCCTTTTCATAAGGGCAGGTAGAGAACAAATTTGGATGATGTACAAGACAACTCATTCCTTTGTCTCTCTGACAGAGACGCACGCATCACTACAGGTGGTACAATTTCTAGTCACAAAAAGTTTTCAAAATATAAGAACATTCAAAATATGTCCTGTGTACTTGAATTCGCCTATTTTAATAAAATTCTTATTTACTGATAAAAAAAAAATTAAGAACACTCAAGTGTATGCGAACTAAGGTTTACAAGGGTATACAATCCACGAAACAGCCAGTAATTGGATAAGTGCAAAGACAATTCCATATCTGACAACGGACCAAGGAATAGAAAAACCTTGGGCAGATATTCCGTGACAATCATCATCGGAGTAGTTTGAGTCACAGCACCCAGAAATTGGACTACATTTGGATGCCGTATCTTTTGAAGCAATGCAAGCTCATCCCTGAAGGCTCTCCTGTGAGTTAAAAACCAACCGCTTTAAAGGACATAAAAATATGGGAAAGAATGAAAAGAAAATTATTTCCAATCCATGAGCAACCCACACTTTATCCTCGTCAGGAATCACTTCCTCCCCAAGCCTTTTCACAGCAACTTTTATCCCACGCCACATTGCTATATGAAACGTTCCCTGATTTTTTTATATACCATATGGTCAAATTCAACACAAAAGGAAGGCAATCACAGACAAAATAAGGCCCAATAGCATAATCAATCAAACACAACAATTGCATTTATTTTTTTGGAGGGGGGGGATGGGGAACCCACTAAGGCAGGCCACTCAGACCCACCCCCCTAAGAAGTAAATCCATTCGTGATCCAACGTGCCAGAACAATGTACCAGGTAATCCAAAGGGACACGTAGCATGGAATCAAACCCAAGATGTTTCAGTCTAGAGCTCATCCCAAGCCCGCCCATTGACCACTAGGTTGCACTCTAACCACAGCATTTGTATCATCATCATAATAGTTGTTGCTGTTGTTGATAAGTGGTAAGAATTTGATTATAAGTACAAATGGCACAAGCAAAGTGCAAGAAAGTCGCCTAGCTAAAAATTTTTAAAAAAAAAATAAAAAAAAAAAGATACAAGAAAATCATGCAAACTAAACCCATTAAAATCCATGGAAGCTGCCAAAGGAGGAGAGTGTTCAGAAAGCAAGTCGTGATGTCCTTCATCATCTGTTCACGGCCCTCAAAATTTCTATATTTGTTTTTGCTTAAATTTGGGAGGTATCACCAAATCCTCTCCATAAGTTAAAAAGATCCACTATTGTAACACCCCGAATTTTTAAAGGGGTATTTTTGTAATTCTATAGAAATATATGTTCAACTTGGACATTTTACATAATTGGGAAAAATAACAAAAAGAGAAAAAAGGTGACCGACTAATATTGTTGGACACCCCACTTTCGATGAGAAAGTATGCCTCAAGCAAGTTAGAAAAGGCAAACAAAATAAAAGAAAGAAAGGAAAAAGATGAAAGTATGTAGGAAGAGAGGACACGTCTCTCTTTCTCCACAACTCATGACACAACCTTTTCCTTCATTGAAGGGAAAAGGTGAGTGTAGGTAAAGGATTCCTTAGCTCGCTGAAGAAGTAAAAAAATGAGAGAAAGGAAGCTGAAAGAGATTGAGAGAAAGAAAGAGAGAGAGAGAGGGAAAGGGGGGGAGGGGGGGGAGGGGGGGGAGAAGAAAAAGAAGAAGAAGAAGAAGAAATAGGAAAAGAAGAGAAAATAAAGAAAAATTAAAGGGGAGTTTTCTAAGGGCAAAGCTTATAAGGTTAAGGATAACACCCCAGTCCCACATTGAAAATGTGAATAACTCATATAGAGTGGGTAGATCATAAAGACAGTAATTGGGGTTATAAAGGTAGTCATGTTTGTTAATTACCGCATTGGCTAATTACTAGGTGATACTAAGTGTCACCTAATGAGGTCAACCATGTGATATCAAAAGCACTGCATGACATGGCCTCACAATGACGTCAGGAATTTAAGAGTGAGAATTTGTAACACCCCAATCCTATATTGAGAATGTGGATAGGTTATAAAGATAGTCATGGATGTACTATAAAGGTCATCACGGGTGGGAGTCCCAAATGAACTACTTATTAGGTGAAATTGGGCTTTATAAGTAATTCTAGGATGCCTTTATTTATAGTAAATATTTTATTAATATTAATAGGTGTAGCCCAAGTACACTAGATGTATACAAGAGAAAACACCTAACTAGGAGGAAGAAATGGATACAAGGAAATCACGAAACACATAGCTAGCTAAGAGAAAGTAATTCTAGGAAGCTTTAAATTGTACTTGGGCTATGCCTACTTTCTTTTTTTTTTATGGCACCGGGTGTCCAAAAACAAAGTCCCGACTAATACCGGGGGAATGCCTACTTTCTCATTAATAAAGTTCTTAATTAATAAAGCTCCTAATTTACCTATAAAAAAAATTCTAGGAAGCTTTAAATTGACTAGTCTTTTTTGAGTTATAATTTTTTTATTGGCACTGGTTGTCTGAGAGCAAAATCCCGACTATTTTGGAATTATAATGCAGATATGGCTAGCACTTTCCCTAGGTAGTTACATTACGGGCCAAGTAGACATTCACAAGCTTGGTAAAGCGATTAAAGTAAGCATTTTGATTAATCTAGTGATTTTATATAATGGCTAAGAAGTAAATTTGATGGATCAAAATGATTATGTATTAGCACTAGCATTGGCTTGGCTAAATGCATCTTCAAAATTTAGCCAACATCACATTTGTTTACATTTGCCTATTCCATTTAAATTCAATCCCCACATTGGATTAGCCATTTACTCTCTATAAAATAATAAAATATTATTAAATTAATAATTTGTTTATTTAATTTATTTGTATCACATTTTATAATTCTACCAATTTAATATTAATAATAATTATATTCTAATTAAATTAATATTAAAAAAATCATATTTTCAATGGTCATTTAATACTAATAATCAAAAATTGAGATTAAACTTATCTAAAATTCTATCTAAATTTCTTATTCACTAACCAAATATCTAATATTCTATCTAAATATTCACTAACCATATTTTCAATGGAGTGAGAAATTATTATTTTAACTTTTGGTGAATCAATTTGGTTCTTCAAATTTGGCCAATCACTGTAGCAGAAATCCAAATTGTTTTAGAGATGCCCAATCCAATGTGGGGTCTTTTTAGTACAACTTATCTAAATTTTGGTCAACTTTCAACTTTGCCCAAGCCAATGCTAGTGCTCTAAGGTAAGTGAATTTCTGCATTAGTTTCGATTAACGTTACTCAAGATATTTTTTATACATAAATGTGTTTCTCAAGCCCATGAGAATTTGCAAATATACCTAATGAAGTATATGTGCATCGTTTCTTAACAGAACTTGCAAAACATGATATTGTTAATTTATTGCATCATTTAAAGTTCAATGTTAATGTTATGATTTCTATGTAATATTTTATGAAAGGACAGCTTTAGTGCTGCCTACAATTAATTAATGTTACTGTTTACATTCAAGTTACCATGAAAGAATTTCACTAGTTTATCTGCACAAAGTTACAGTCACAATGTTATGATGACTGGAATGTAAGGACAGTACCGCTTCTGGAGAGAAAGTTATAGCAATATACCTATAAATAAACATAGTTACATGATTAATTATAGTAATATTTCCTTGGCCAAAGAGAAAGTTCGACAAATGCAAAATTACAAATGAGTACAGTACCGCTTCTGGAGAACATAGAGGTAAGTGCAACCAAATTGAAGGATATTGAGAAAGTATAATCCTCGCAAAGGCGTGGATTTCCTATCCAAGTGCACAATTTGTACACCAAGACTTAATAGGGAGAATGTTCATTCACAGAATGGCCTAGTTCGGTTGGCCTGGCTACGTAAGAAATGGAACAACCCTATATAGTAAGGGATAACAATACAATAACTAGGCCATATATAATGATACGTATGACAAGAGGATTTCTTATAAAAAAAAAACGTATGACAAGAGGAGTTTATAATTAATCATGTAACTATATTTATTTGGCCAACGATAGGAATTTTAATGATGAGAATAGTTTTATTATTTTTGTAAAGAAATGAAAACACCGAGAAAGCATAGAAATGTGAACAAACAATAATATACTGAAATTAATGAAGCCTTAAGCAAATTGACTCAAACCATTCAAGCCCCCTAGTAATTTCAATAGCTTTTCCTACACTAAAACCATGTTAATGAAACTACCCAAATAAACGACAATAGCAATACTATCACCACATGCGGCCTAAGCAGCAGATAATCGAATATTTTAGATCCAAAAACATAATTACTGGCACAACTTTACCTTAGTTATTTCTACACTATTGGTGAAATCAAGTTCCTTATGATCAATTTCGTATTCCGGGACTTCACCGGCATGTCTAACGTGCATTGGGGCCATCTGACGAGTAATGAGAAAAAAAAAAGAATCACAACCACCAATCAAAAACAGAGATAACTTTTTAAAAAAAAAAAAAAGAAAACAGAGATAATTAACACACGCCTTGAAAATTATTTTTTTTTAAAAAATTGCCATTATTTCCTAAAAATGTAATGCTGAAGAAGAAAGGACACAAACATACATACCAGAGGCTTCGCACCACGGTTCTCCAAAAGGTTTATCACGTCGTGGTTCTTGTAATATATAGCATCTGCAAGAGGCTGTGTTTTTTTTTCCGGAAAGCGCGGAAAGCGGCATTAGATTTAAAAGGAAAAAAAAAAAAAAAAAGGGGTAGGAAACAGGAAAAGTGTTGTTACCGTGCTCCCCAGCGATCTTTGGGGTCTACCGCTGCCCCACGGTCGAGCAAGAGCGCGACGAGGTCACTGAAGCCCTGGCAGGCCGAGACGTGAAGAGCTGTCCGATCGTCGATATCCTTGAAATTGACGTCGAGGCCGGAGTCAAGAAGCTCCCGGATCCCTTCCAGGTCGCCGCCATTAGCCAGGTACATCAGCCTCACCCCAGGATCGATCCCCTCCGCACCGTCGTCGTTCTCGGTGACGGACCCCTCCTCCTTCGGGTGCCTGTCCGGCGCCAGCGACGACTGCCTCCCCAGTGTGAACCTCACTGGCGGCTTGGACGGTTCCATCAACGAATTCACCGCAATATCGAATTGAAAACGCCTTTGATGCGAATTAGGTACACCAGGGAAGAGAGATTTTAGAGAGGTTTCCAATCCGAAGCTTTTTCGAAAGTGATACGTGACGTTCGAAGTACCGAGGGGAAGTGGTGACGGGTTGTGGCTTCACGCGTTTGTGAGCGCGTCGTTGAGGTTTTTTGTCATAAGGCTGCGACGGCGCATGATAAGAAGAGTTTGACTAACGTGCAACAGCTAGTAAACGGCCGCACCGACAGGTGGGGTCGTATGCGAGTCCTTGAAGTTTATTCTTTTGTTACTCATCAACATTAAATAATATACATTACATTTTTCTATTTTTTCATATTAAAAATATTTTTAAAATTTTATTTTTTTTAAACTTATTGAATTATTTTATTCATTATCTATATACTACATATTTAATAAAATTAAAAAATTAAAAAGTAAAACAATATAACATATAATATATAAAAATGATGAATAGAATTTTTCTATTCTCAGGCATATCAATCATAATTATCTCATCTAATTATTATAATTTTTTTAAATTTTTCTATAACATAATAAGTAATTTAATTTTTTTAATCTTAAAATAATAATAATATTATAAAATAATATTTGTTCAACTTTCAACTTTCATCTTAATTCACCTAATCTCAACTTATTATTCAAACGGCACCTTAATACAGTTTGAAAGTACCGAACTCCTTTTATAATTATTTTTATAATTCTATTTTAAGTATAAGATATTTTTATAAAATAATTATATTTGTAATCTCTGATAAGTATTTTGTAATTATTTTATAAAGTATATTTTAATAAAATTATAGAAGAGTGTAAAAGCTTTTAAAAGAATAAAAATAAAAAGGATATAAAAAAATGGTGTTTTTATCATTTATTTTATCTAAAATAATTAATCTAAAGTTAATTCTATCTATTTTAAACTTTTAGTTAATGAGTTTTAAAATTCTGATGTTATTTAATTTTTTTATTCTTTTATAAAATAATGTGATTATAAAAAAAATATAAAGAAAGAAAAGAAAATTAAAAGAAGTAATAATAATTTTTTATTATTTTTTGAAACTTTGTTATCCATTTTGTAGTTGTATGTAAAATGGTCAAACCATATAAATGTTCTTAGAAGGAATGTAACGGCATCTTTGACTTTGCTTTAAAGAAAATGTTATTTATTTGAAGTTATTTAAAGAAGTTATTTAATTAGATGCCATATAAAAAATTAAGAAAATTATAATAATTAAAGATTACGGTAAATTTTAAAACTTAGTTAAAGTTCTCAATTGAAAAAAGAAATTATTTTAGGAATCAAGATTACCTCCATGTTTAATTTGAAGGAAGCCTGTAGGTATAGTACTAAAAGCCTAGGTTTCGATGGTACGCTCCCTCTACATTTAAGACTTCTTGTGTGTGTGGATGTTGAACTGAGTTGAGTTGAGTTGTGATGATAAAATATTGTTAGAATATTATTTTTTAATATTATTATTATTTTAAAATTTAAAAAAATTGAATTGTTTATTATATTTTGTATTGAGATTTGAAAAAGTTGTAATGATGAGTTGAGATGAGTTGAGGTGAGTTTGGTAACCACCTTGATATGCACTTGCAGAAAATTTTTATAGGCTATCATATTGGAATTTTTTCTTGAACTACTCGATATGCACTTGCAGAAAATTCGTGGTCGAAAGCCTTCCACTTTCAAAATTAATCGAGTTATAAAAATGTGTAAGTCCTACGATGTTAAATATTATCTGCTTTGGACCTTCGATCAATAATATTATATATAAGCACTCTTCAAATGTAATTCTTCAATTTTAAAAACTCCCAATATTAGGCACAAAATCATGCACACACATTGACTATCAAATATACATATAAGAAAAAAAAAAAAAAAAAAAAACCAAACTAATGGTACATTTGTTTGAACAAATTCTTTCAAATTTTTTTTTTTAAATCAAACCAAACATCTTTAATTTTTTAAAAAAATATATATATTTCAAATTTTCATCTAATTATTACTTAAATAAAAAAAACTAATACAACTTTTACATACTGTAAATAAAAATATTCTTAAAAAATTATATTCAAACAACTTTTAAATCCTTACCTATTCACTTTTACAAACTCGAATACAAAATTTATTTTCATATTAGAATTCACTTGTTTGCTAATCAATTGATACTATATTATGAGACATTGAGAAGATGAGAGCAATTTTTTCAAATCTCTCTCTTCTTTCCTAATCAAAGATACCCAATTAACTTTTCTTATTTCATAACTTAAATAATTTAGATGAGATAGAGATTGATGAACAAGCTGGAAATACTTGGATTTAGAAAGTAGTGGAAAGTCGTCTGAAAATATGTAAAGCTGTCCTCAAAGTTTCAAAAGAACTATTTTGTGCTTATAAAATCAATATATAGTTTTTTCAAGATTCTAATTCTAAATTTAAAAAATAAATCTATACTTTTTTTAAAGTTCCAAGTCTTGGCTCGACCCAAAGTAAAAGCTAAAGTCAATAGATCATATTTTTCCAAATATAGAAACTTATATCCTGCTTAGAGTTTCCTCCATCCATTTTTTAATCTTTTTTTTCAGTATTTTCCTTAATATTTTTTATTTTCTCTATTTACTGTGAACACAACTTTGAAAGGAAATAAAATTCTCAATTGAGGATGAAAATTATTATTTAAACTTGATCATATAATCACCCTCAGTCCCTCACACCCCGGCCTGCTCTTGCATCCTTAGGTCCATGAAATTTTAATAATTATTATTTTAGATATTAATGAATTGCGTTTATAATTTGTTTTTGTATCAATATAAATATCAAAATGAAATTTATAGGCAAGGAAAAAATAAAATATTTAGTTACGGACTCCATCACTGTTAACTAAGAAATTCAACGTCTGAATTAACCTTTAGACCTAATTTAGATAGTGAATTGAGATGAGATGAAAGTTGAATAAAATATAATTATAATATAAGTTTTTAATATAATTTTTATTTTAAAATTTTAAAAATTAAATTATTTATTATATTTTATTTAAAAATTCTCACAAGAGGTAGTCCGGTGGCGCTACCACCCAAAGAGTAGTGTACCGGCTACAGACAGGGTGGTCTGTAATTGAGGTGGTTGATATGCAGTCGGTGAATTTCCCATAAGAAGTGGTGGCCACTATATCATGGTAGTTTCCTTCTTTTTTGAGAATGAAATGGCAAAAAAGCTTGCCAGCAATTAATTCCTCCATTCCTACAAATTTGTTAAAAAATAAAACAGAGAGAAGAAATTACTCCCTTATCAATTATCACAGGTCAATCTTTCTTGTTTTGCTAATGAGAAGGTCCAAATGATTATGGGTTCAAAGTAAATAATATTAATAAAAAAAATAATATTTGTAATTATAAAGTATGCAAGTGATGTATACTCTTTAAAAATATAAATAAATACGCGATTCACATAAAAATTAATTTTTTAATTTTTACTTTTTTTTAAAATGAATGTCGCTTATACAACTTATAATTATATCTAATATTACGGATAAAAATAATAATAAAAAAAAACTCCATTTTCTTCATCTTTCTTTCCTAAATGAGAGATAAAAAATAAAAAAATAAAAAATAAAGAAGAGAGAAATTATAGTTGTAAATGTGTAAGTGTCGTGCAATCATTTTGAAAAAGGTTAATAAATGCAAAATTTACACGAAAAGAAAATTAATTTTTTAATAATAGATTCATTTTTTTTAAAGTGACTGTATAATATTTATGTATTTTATAATTATATGTAATATTATTCTTTAAAAAAAAAAGGAATATTTTTAAGATTATCGAGGGAAGGTGTGAGTTGATTTGGAAAGTAAACTTTTGAAGAATCTAAAATCCAACCAAAACGAGGAAAACCAAGTCAAGTCATTTATTGCTTTCAAAGGGCCGTATTTTATGACGTCTCTCACCATTTACATTACTCCTTTTTGTCTATGCATGATGCAATGAACTATCAGATTTGTTAGCTCTGTTTACTGATTTCATTTTTGGTTGTTGGGTAAGCGGAAGGAATTACGAGTAATTTTATATATAGTTCTCAATCGCATAAGAGTCGCGCACTTTATAATTATAAATATTATTTTTTTATTACTATAACATGGATACACACATATAAAAGGATAATATAGAACAAAAATATAAAATGAAAATAATTTTTTAGGGAAGAATATATATGATAGTTTCTAACTTTCTTCGATTCTCACGAAGAACTATATTTTCAAATTTTATAAATATTTAATTTTATATGACTTTATTAGTTTTGGGATTTAATATTAATATTTGCCTCCATAATATCTCAAACTATTAATTTTTTTTTTGTAACATATAATTTTATTTTTTGAAAATATTAATATTCTTATATGTTATTGGTTTGAATATTGATTATAAAGCATTTTATCATGAGTTTAGTTGTAATTGTGAATGACTTATATAGTTATCCTAGGGTTAAACATGAAATTCTATTAATTAGGTTAAAAAATGAATAAGGTTAGTTCAAACCGTTTATATAAAATAGGTTTAAATGGGTTAAAAGGGTTAAGACGGGTTAAATGGATCATGTTGTATGTTATTTATATAAGTTGTGATAGGATTTTAAGATCTGATCCATTTAACTAAACGAGTCAAGCTATTATTTGTAAAATATTGTCTCAAAGATCATAAAATCTTTCGAATGATTGAGATCAAAGAATAGTAGAGCCAATTTACCATTATCAAAGAATCTGACTTGATCAAGGATGAGCTCTTGAACACGTAGTTGATACTATAAGATAATTCAACGAGAATGTTTGTCCCAATACCCAAATTGGAGAAAAAATCAATGACGAAAGCGCCTGTATGGGGACCTCAAACCTCCCCCAAATGAAGTGGCTGCCGTATGGTTAGTGAAAATCTATCTACGTAGATTTGACAATTTCTATTTCAAACAATAAAGAAATATATCCTAATACGTAATTTTCGCTTTGATTAATCCCTCCTACCAAATAAAAAATTTGTCTTGACTTTTAACATTTATGGCTAGCTTGCTAATTCTCGAATAGTGCCAAAATCAACATTCTTGTTCAATAAGGTACTCCAATATGCCACTTTCAAGATGAGGGCATGTGCGTATATAATAAATGAATAATTATTCTCATTAATTACTATTTATTATTCTATACTTTATAAAAAAATTATCAGATATGTGATATGTGAGAGTGAATAGTAATTGATGTATAGTAAAATCCATAATAAATAAGTAATATTTGGTATAAATTTTAAATAGACAGATCTCATACAAGTCATTTGTAAAAAAATAAGTCTCATTAAAAAAGAATAGTTTTTTTATACTTTTTTTTAAGTAGAATCTATTTTTTTATAAGAGCTTATATGAACTTGTCTATTTAAAACTTATACAAATCATTTTTCTAAATAAGTACTAACAAAAATAGGAGTTTTGCTGCCTGCATCTCTTGACCAGTAAACACAGATTATGTCATTTTACTATTCGTGATCGTTGATAAAGTCATAAATATCATCATAAATATCATCAACATGGATAAGCTTTTAGCTGACATCTTGGCCACAAGCTACGACTTCTAAGAGAAGAGGACAATATCAAAATAAAAGGTCTGAAGAAAATAGAGGTGATCTTATCTATAATTGATGCCTTTTTGTTTTTTTTTTTTTTTTATTATATTCGAGATCATGTTAAGACACACAATTTCTTTTATATTATTTGTTATTCGAAACTCAAAATGAAAACAAATCGTGGCGCCGGCCTTAGTTTTGATGACACATGCAAACTTTTGCAAATAACTTAATGAGTAAAATGCTTAAATAATTGAACAATGCTCTAGTGAATTATTTGTAACAAAAATAATTATTTGTGATGAGAATATATAAATTCTTTTTATAAAAAATGATAATTTTTGTTGTAAATAATTGACTACAAATAAATGTTTTATTTGTAGCATCATTTTTTTTTTTATAACAAAGCAAACTGTTTTATTCATCTATAAAAGAATTACAAGCATCAGTCCAAATAACTTGAGAAACACTTTCAAGGAAAGAATTCGAGCAAAGTACTAGATCATCAATATGCCGCGATTGCTTTGCCAAACAATGGGCAACAACATTGGTCATTCGACATCTATGCTGGACTTTTAACTTAGGAAACCTGTGCAGCATGCCTCTAATCTCATGGATCAAATTTTTCCAAATAGACGAAGGCTTTTGTTTTCTATTAAACTCTTGTACCACCAAAAGTGAGTCACTCTCCACTTGAAGCTCAAGAATCCTCAAAGAATAACAAATCTGTAGACCTTTCAAAACTGCCAAAAGTTCAATTTCCATAAGATCCCTCGCTATAGCATCTATAGCATATAATGCTAAGGTTGCATATATTGCAACTCCCAAATAAGGGCCACATAACAATTATGCCTGATATTTGATGCCTTTTCATAGATCTATGCCAAAATCCCAAGATTGTCTTTTGAAAAATCCTAAGCCAGATTCGTCCCGGATTCAGGCCGGGCATACACAACCCATTGGGCCAGCTCGGATTCTCCTTGGGCTAGCTTAAATCATCACGAACACATATCAAGATTCGGTTGAAGGCAAGGAATATAGATATGTTGGGTTTTGTACTTAGACTTGAAGGTTTTGACCCCATCAAATTTTGGGCTTGGATCTTCGCATAAACGACAATATTATAAAGTGTGCTACTCATCATTTTTTTTCTTAATAAATAATTAAAAAAAAATTCATGCATTATTTATCATCTAATTATTTAATGCCACGTAAATTAATGGTAAAATCATGACGATTAAGAAAATGATGAATATTATTTTTCTATTTTATTATGCAGGGGATGATTTGAGCCTTAACCTTTAGTTTTATATGTCTAAAAACTTTAAATAACACTATTTAAAAAGAAAAATTCAAACAATTAAATATATATAATTGTTTCGATACTTCAGTATCAAAGCAAATATGTGTATATATATATATACAAAACTGCTACATACAGTCGCCCTATGTAAGCGGTGTGCAAACGGCTTTAAAAAATAATAATAATTAATATAAAAGGAAAAAAAAGACCAAAATAAAAATAGAAGAGAAACGTAGAGAGTGAGAAGAGAGGCATCAGCTCTTCGTGTGGGTCTTGGTCGTCGTTTGGGTCTCTCAAATCTCTCAGAGTTCGTCTCATCTAGGTCTTCTTGTAGATGAAAAAGGCAGCTCGTCTGGGTCTTTTTCGTGCCTGTGCATGATGGAGTCATGGCCAAGCCAAGGTGGGAGGTTGGGTTCCCACAACAGCAAAAACAACAAGTGGAGTTTAATACCACTGCTTTGCAGATTGAGATAGCTCTATAAAGAGATCAGACGAGCGAAAAAAATAGAAGGAAAAAAAAGAAGAAAAGGATGGGTAAAGTTGTTGACTAAAGGGACATGGAAATTAGAACCCAAACCGTAAAAGAGAGAGAGAGAGAGAGAGAGAGAGAGAGAGAGAGAGATTAAGGAGATGGAGTTCTCTGTTTTTCTTGCACACTCATCATTTGTCCATGCAACTTCACATTTTTAATCTAAATCTTCTTATTACTAGGTACTTTTCCCCTTCTCTAATTGACCAGAGAATATGCTGATTCATCATAACTTCCTATGCTTTGTAGATGGCAGTGGTCTAATAAAATTTGTCTTTATCATGCTTTGTCTTCTTGTTTTCAATGATAAAATAGTGTGAAGTTGCAGAGTATAATGTTAGAACTGATTGCGAAATGGAGAGGGAAAGGGAGAGGACCTTAGGGTTACAAAAACGAAATGGAGAGGGATTTCATGAAACACACCGTTTTATTTAAAAAAAAAAAAAAAACAAATGAAGCACAATCGTTTTATTAAATGACATGGCCACCACGTCAGCGTTTGCATGCCGGTTGTGCTTTGGCCACTTGCATCCAGCGTTTTTCATATATATATTTGCTTTGATACTAAAGTACTGAATAATCTTTAGACACAGCTGCATGATAAAATTATGAACAAAATCAACATGAGCTAAACTCAATTTTGAAAAAAAATATTAGGTAAAAGTAAGATGAAGAATCCTTCTTTTAAATGTGCTTCTAAATGGTCATATATACTCTTAATTTATGTTTGTCGTTATTGCTAATTAATGATGAAGGTAATCAGTTGTTTCAAACGTTGTAATTATTATATATACCAGTGAATATGTAACATAACTCTAAATTATATATAGAATTCTGGCCTTCTCACCATTTATTTTCGGAAAAAATTCTGGTGCACATGGCAGGTTGATAGAGGTAAGAAACTGCATAAAATTTAGCATCATTTCCTTGCATGCGTGCCACGTACGTACTGCTAACCATATATTTTTTGAAATGAAAGTATTTTAGCGACAAAAAAATTATACAAAAGTAATTCTACAAACTGATATGGTTTGATGTGGTATGTTCGATTATAAAGTTAACTTTTATTATACAGAAGATCTAACGAATTTCATGTAACCACATCAGTTAGTGGATTTACTTTGTGTAATCTATTTGTGTCTGTAGTAGTTTTTTTTTTGAAATCGATAAATCAAATTGATCGGCCTGTTCGACTGATTTTGAGGAGGCTCCCACTGGGTGCGCCTGCCTTGATGATGTCTCCACAATCGGTGAACCTAGGCCAGGTCTCACCCGATCGAGCTGGCTCCATGCAGGAGGGATAAGAAGTACAACATATTGACTAGGGGTGTAAATCGGTTGGTCCGGTACGGTCCGGGGGGTGATGGACTGAAATTTTTGATCCATCATTTTCCCTAGACCGGATTGGATCGAACATCTATAGGGACGAGACTGGACCGGTAGCTATTGGTCCGTTTGGTCCGGCTTAATTAATTTTTATTTTTAATTTTTCTTCTTTTTTTTTTCAAATAAATTAATAAAAAATTATTTAAATTATTAAATTAAAATTAAGTGAATTATTAATGTGTATCATGTAACTAACTCATTAAAAAAATATTTTATATAGTTAAAGATAAAAAATTGTATAAAAATTACATCATTAACTTATATAATTACTATATAAAAATAATATATTAAATTATTAAAAATATTTTAACAATATATATGAGAGTTTGGTCCTGTCCGATCTAAAATTTATAAACATCAGGACTGGACTAAATTCTCACAATCTATAATTTATAAGACTTAGACTGACTGGTTTATATGAGAGTAGATCAATGTATTAATGGAAACAACATGAGATCAAGGGTTTTGCCATTTTAAGTGATTTAAAAAATAAATTTTAAAATTTAAAGCGTTACCATTTAAATAAAGTAGATAATATACTTTACAATACGATATTGACTTAAAAATATAATAATTATCATCATAGTATTTCTCAAGGTATCACGCATGAGAAATTAATTAAAGTATATATAACGTACCGTTTATATGTATTTGATAGAATATAAAATACTAGATACAATTTTAGAATCTATAACTTCCATACATGACTCTCTTAAAAAAATACGATGTATTATTAAAAAAAATAATTTTTTCATATGAATTAGTTTATCCATTTCTTTAAAATGAATATAACATCTAAAACTGTAAATATCTCTAAAATTATAATAAATAATTTGTATAGTTATAAGATGTATAAGTTAAAAATAATGTGTTAGGATTTGCACACTGAATCTATGTCACTCTAAAATTATAGAGTAGTGCTACATGTATACAAAAAGTTAATTTTTTGTAAGTTTTGAGGTACCACCGCTAAATCTGCTAACACTTGACTAGACTCAATTAACACTTACTCGTTTGTTTTCCAAGATGAGATGAGATTAAAGTTAAAAAGTTGAATAAAATATTATTAGAATATATTTTTTAATATTATTTTTGTTTTGAGATTTAAAAAAGTTGAATTGTTTATTTTATTTTGTGTGGGGATTTGAGAAAGTTGTAATGATGAAATGAGATGAGATGAGATGTTTCTTGAAAACAAAAGAGGCTTTAAAAGCCACTATATTACTGCTCTAAAACATCCGATCCACATTTAGTAATTTACAACACTACTCTAAATACACTATATATGCGTTATAACTAACGCCCGAGAAGGTCGATCTGATCTTGCCACACACATATTTAACATTAATAAATACAACGATGGATATTCATGTTCGAACATTCTATATGCGCGCGCACATACACAGGCGAAGCGGCCCATGCATTTCTGATCTATTCTCTCTTTTTGTATGTGTCACGTTCAGGGAAATGGCGCCCTCAGTATCATATCGGTGAGCTTTATATCAATGGCAAAACCCTTCCCATGCTGTTTCCAGTAATCAGCCTGCGGATTGATCCACTCCGGCTCCGGTAACTCCACCCTCGATGCCCTCAGAACTTCTGTCGATATGTTGTACTTCCTATCCCTCGCATGGAGCAGCTCCGGTGAGACCTGGCCCAGGTTCACCGGTTGTGGAGACATCATCAAGGCAGGCGCACCCAGTGGTAGCTTGTCACCTTATTCACAACCCCTCCTTAAAATCAGTCGAACCGATCCATTTGATTTACAGATTTAAAAAAAAAAAAAAAAATGCTTAGCTATACGTACGTGGCGTGCAAGTCAACGATGCTATTATGCTAAGTTTTATGCAGTTTCTTACCTCTATCAACCTGCCACGTGCACCAGAATTTGCCGTATGTTTTGACCAAATTTTCGAGTTCGGGATTCTCTATTATTCCTGGAACTCGGGGATTGACCCAGAGGCCAGACTTGATCTGGATCGTCCAAAGTCGATGCATAATCACAATCAAGAATTGAAAAAAGAAAGCGAATAATCAAGACTATACTGGAGTACAGGTGCGCGGTACAACCTCATAAGCATGGGAATGCCACAGCTTTTGCTCATCCGGAGGCAAATCTTCAAATATCCTATCCGATATTATATATTCAATACCTGTAGACCAGAACAATTAAGTTGGAAGTTGAAAAGACAGCAACGTTTTGCTTTCTTTTATCAAAGCAAAAGCAAGAAGGGTAGGCCGGGGCCGGAGACAAAAGTTTTACCGATGAGACGGCCATGAGCGTGATCCGTATCGTAAACGGCGCACTGGAGGAAGTCCTGGTTGAGGCGGGTGATGTAGTGGTGGGTCTCGATCTGGCGGGTCATGTCGTGGCTGTAGGAGGCAAAGGTGCAGGCGTGCTGGCTCATCTTCTTCACCGGCTTGACGGACTGAAGTATTTGAGCTCCCTTGTCTATCACATGCTGCTCCATCGTCATAGGCTGCCCAGGCGGCCTGGGGTCTCCGTCAGTAGCCAAAGCACTTGGTGACTTGTCGCTCGAGGCCATTATTAATTATGAGACAACGACGTACGCGATCGCATGAAGGCGATGACTCGCTAACTCTCCCCCTAGATAGCTCGTTGCTGTTTGTTGCTTTTGGTAGAAAGGCCGGTCGTGCAACCTAGGGAGTGTTATAGGATCAGCAATAGATCAGGAAGAGTGGATAGAGAACGTAACGTGGTGAGGTTTGAACGTCCCACGTAGACATTATGCATGCAAAGTTTGAGGTGGCGTCTACTGGCTAGAACCTATCCTCTTCGCTTTAGCTTTTGTTTTCTTTTGCCTTTTTACCCCGGCCTTCTGTGTGTATTTTCTAGTTAATTATTATTTTACGAGAAGTTTGAGCTGTTGACGTCTATCAATTGGCAACTTGAGAATTGATCTAGTCATACATTCACCATTAATTAGCCCTAAAAGATAGTAGAATATAATAATATAAAAATTACAATCTTCAGCTGTATCCCACTCAGTTTTTATTTTTGGAATTTCTTTTTGTCGAAATGTCGTGTTTGTTGTAAACAATATATATAGTAGATGCCAATCGGGGCCGGCTCAATACGTTTCGCAGGTTAAAATTTTGAGTGAGATTTTTTTTTATTTAAGTAAAATTAAATAAATTTATTTATTTTTATATTATATTTTTATTTAAAAATAATTGCTATCATTTTGTAAAGCAAAATTATTAATTAAGATTTTATATCGCATTTTCAATTAATAACGGACTAATTTAATCTTTATTAAGAAATTTTTGATTTAGAGAGAATTTTATCAAATCTAATTTTACAAGTACTTTAGACTCTTAGACACAATTATAATCATTATTGTCAATAAAGTTCTATAAACAACTTACACGTTTGAAAAAAATGGGCCATTGCCTCTTCAAAAGATTATACAAAAACCTAGGGCTGGGCAAAATTCTGGAATTTCCGACTCTGCCCGACATCCACTCCGATTCCGACTCTGACGGAGTCAGAGTGGTCAGATTTCGGAGTTGGAGTTCGGAGTAGCTCCGAACTCCGTCTCGGAGTTGGAGTCGGAGTTCGGAGCTCCGACTTCCGACTCTGAATTTTTTTAAAAAAATCCAGATGGTTTTACATCTTGGGGTTTTCTTAAAAAAAAAATAAACGACGCCGTCCCACTTAATGTGGGACGGCGTCGTTTTATGGAACGGATGGGGCCAAAACGCAGGAGCCCCCCCCCCCCCCCCCATTCCCTTCTTCTTTCTTCCTTCTCACTTCTCTGTTCTGTCTCGTCTGCTGCGTCTGCGATCTGCTGCCGTGCTGCGTCTCGCGTCTCGCATCTCCGTTGCCGCCATTCGTCGTTGCTCCTCCGTGCAACTTCAAGCCGAGCTTCAGCCTACGGTGAGAGTGGCGGGTTTTGAACTTCCGAGCCCTAGAATTAAATTTAGTAGTTTAATTAATTAATTTTATGTAAACGTCTCTCACTCTCTTGTGAATTGGTATTTTGTTGTGATTCCTATGAATTGATTTTGTAAATTTGTAGTAAAAAAATGTGTTTAATGAAATGTATGATATGTTTGTAATTTGTTTTGTATGCATGCATAGTGTATGATAAAATGTGTAACAGATGTGTAAGAGATGTGCATAGAGTCCAGTTGGTTCATTTGCGTTGTTTTCTTTACATGTAAAACAAATAACAGATATATGATAGTTGAATATTTTGTAATTAATTCTATCCATTTTGTAAGGTCTTGGGTGTGCTTGGCTTCTCTCATAACCAAAAAAGAAAAAAAAAATTGTTTTGGGTCCAAGATATATAACTCCTCCTTCATTTTATGCTTAAAAAAGATGATGATATATTTTATATACCATGATGACAAAAAATATTGGTCAAGAAGAATTGGATAATTGAGAACGTAGAGTTGGTGAGATACTTGAAAACATTAACAAGTAATTTATTATATATTCCCCATCATATAATTTTGCCGTCCAAATTGATTCATCCATTCAAATACATTTCGATCTATTAGAAATGTAGAGAAATAAACAGTCCGACTCCGAACGAAGGTCGGAGCTTCCATTCGGAGGTTGGAGTTTTGATAGGAAATCGGAGCTCCGACCTCCGATTAGAGTTGGACTCCGACTCCAGTTTGGAGTCGGAGTCGGAGGAGCATTTTGGCTCCGACTCTTGTCGGAGTCGGAGGTCGGAAACAACAACTCCGACTCCGTCGGAGTCGGAGCCTAGGCCTACAAAAACCTTTTATGAATACTGAAAAATTAAATTTTACTATTTATAATTTTCACATTAATTATATATTAAACTAATAATGATAAAAGAGAAGTGTATTCTTAGAATGAGAGTAGGTAAAATAATTATTATATGTGATACCTTTAAAAACTAATAATGATATAATATCTATTTGATCTTATTTATATTCTCATTTTCATTGAATTAATTAAAGTTTCTTATTGGGTATATATATATTTTTTGGAGCCTTCTTCCATTAGGGGCATTAGACAATTGCCTAAGTTGCCTAATGGAACGACCCTGATGCCAGTTAGTCTTTACTTGGTTTAAAAACTCACACCCAACTTGGCCTTGGTCCACGCATGCATGGGAGAGGTTGTTGCAAATGACCTAATGTTATTCGTATGGTTAATGTAGTGTTTCGCATACCTTTCGGCCAAATTTCAACAATTCAAATATTCAAAAAGGGGCTATGCCCGAGGTAAAAAAGACTGCAGCTTTGAAAGGGCGACCTAGGGGCTGGGGAACCTATGATGCCAAAGTTAGTAAATATTCTTGGAGGGTAGCAAATAAGTAAAAGAGTCTAAGGATCAGAGAGATTTTTTGGTACCTAGATCTTGCTATTTATACCGTGTATGGGGAGGGTGCAAATAGTATTTTTTCCACAAAGTTCGTGCTTTCTTTTGTGTATGTTGTCAGACCTTCTTAATGGGCGAGACTCTGCGCTGACTCCATAAATGTGGCATGTGACTTAATCAGCAGCGTCATTAATGTGATGTGGTTCCCTGACTCCTGATCCGATTTATATGAGCCATAGATGTCTTCATGCCGATGAATCGAGGGTCCTCCATATTTTCCGTGTTCTATGCATATATTGTTTCCGAGGGCAGCCATAGAGTGTCAGACAAATCTATCTTGTTGACTAGACGACGCCCCGTTCTGCTCCTTGCTCGGATAAGGAAGCCTTTAGGTCGCGTTCTGGGCCGAGGCTGGATGGGCCTTTCCTAGGGGGAAAATCTCCTTACAGTTAGCCCGCCAATTCTTCTCGGATGGATCTGGGAGGAATTGATTTATTCCTTTTGACCCCTCATCCTGTCAAATTTCAGACCCACCTTGCCGCACTCACTGCTTGCGTTTCGCATACATGGCAATACAACGTCAGTTCCGCTTCTGCATTGAATGGCGCCCCTTCCGTTTCTGCATCATGGCTCTATATGTCTCACCATTAATTTTGCACATCGTATCAGTAGATATGTTTTGCAGCAGTTGCGTTAATCGAAGGATCCTGGTACTTGAGTGGGACGCGCGTGAGATGCGCAGAGTTTTGACACCTCGGGAGGGTGATCTTCGATTCTTCCTATAGAAGGACTTTCTCTCATGTTGAGAAGCCCATCGTATTCACTCTACCTTTGTCCTGTCATTCTGTGATTTACTTTTCTTACTTTCCTTCCAAAGTTTCTTATCAACCTTTCCTGCCCTTTATGGCATTGAAGAAATCTTCGCATTCTGGAGAGCAGGTGAGGCCCTCTGGTGTTGTTCAAGCTGTCGTCATTCGTGGCGGTTCCATTCCAGATGACTTTGCAGGATTTTCATGGCGGTCGATAGTTACCTCCAATGAATTAGAGGAGTTGAAGGCGACCTATAAGATCCCCTCAAAGGTGGAGCTCGTAGTGCCTTTCCCTACTGGCAAAGCGGTGGATGAGGAGGGCTATGACACTAAAGTTGCGGTATATCCTGTCATGTTCTCATGTGGCCTGAGGTTGCTATTTTGTAGACCGGTGAGCAAAGTGCTAAGTTTCTTTGATTTGGCGCCCGCTCAACTCCCTCATTTTGCCTGGAGGATTTTTATTTCTTGCTGTGTTATTTGGCGTCGTTCTCTGGAGGAGGCCGAGTCGGATTTCCTTGACCTCACAGCCTGTGAGTTCTTTCTTACTCATAATCTAGTACGGAAGGGCCTGCATATCTACAGTTTCCAGCTGGTTCAGGAATTGGCTCTGATTGAGGAGAGGTACAAGGTGGTGAAAGGATATACCCGCAAGATTTTCTTCTTGTTGGGCGAGGGGTGGGAGTATCCAGCCGGGCAGGCCGTTAAGCATTTGTTTTATATTTGTGCCAATTGGGGTACTATAGATGATGCCTCGATCGGCCGCCTCGAACCAAACTCCAATGAGAAGGTGAGATTGGGGGTTGTTTGGGCCTGGGTGGCTACGCATCTAGGCGATCTCTATTCGAAGGCTCTGTTGTCAGTGGGTAGCCTTCTTTGGTATCTGGTTCCCCCTGCTAATCTTCGCTCTGATGTAGGTATTCCCATGAAACGATTTCTCTATCTGTCCGCAATCGTTCTCCAAGCCCGTTGGTTGAAGGGAAGGGGAAGAGACCCTGAGTACCTCTCCTGCTCCTGTCGACTCTGATAATGTTCCCATTCCTCCTAGGGGGCCGTCCATCCTGGTGCTTCGAATCCCCGCACCCCCAAGAGTGCCTAAAGAGACGATGTCGATTGCTAATCCTCCTTGCACCATGCCACTGGCCTGGAGAGTTGCAATGGATGCTACCATTGCAACCAAAGGCATTTTCTTGGGTAGCGTCGAGGGGAAGGAGGCTGACATTTCAGGCAAGGGAATCGTGGCACCTAGTGTGCCTGGCGATGGAGTGGGCACGGAAGCCGCCACGAGAGTTCTAGCGGACTTTCAGATGATTGCGTTACATGGCCATGCCGATCATTTTCACAAGGTGGATAAGAGAATCCAGAGGCTATTTGCAGGGGTAAAATTCACTTGCTAATTCTTCAGAGATTTTTTTTTAACTTGTCTTTTGTGGTAGGGGTTGGAGCGTCTGGCAGATTTTACTGTTGACAGCCAGGCAGAACTAAGGAATGAGAACTGGGACCTTTGCTCTCTCGTTCAGGTATCCTTGGACTGCGTGGCCTCAGAGCAGAAGCAGAAGGAGGTGGTTAAAGAAGCCTTAGCCGTTCTAGTTAAGTCCCGAGGGGAGGTCGGCCAGCTCCGCATTGAAGCCTCGCTTGCTTGCGAGGCGAGGAACACGCTGCAGCAATCCCTTGACCAGTGTCAGTCGAAATTGGAGTGGTTGCAGGCGATATCTGGGAACTTCACTGGCAGCGGGAGACAAATGGTTGGTCGATCAAATGGCTTGAGACCAAGGTTCAAGATTTTAACGAGTCAGTGGTGGTGAGGAAGAAGACCCTAGAGATGGAGAGGCAGCGAAGAAAAGATGCGGAAGCTACCCTATAAATGAATAAGGTGGTGCTCGAAGGTCGGGAAGCTGCCCTCTGAAGCTTGCATGATGAGCAATCTTATGCATGTGAGGTCAGTGACGATGCATGGAGATTCAGTTACAATGAAGGCTTGGAACGGATGAAGACCTACATTCTTCAGAACGCCTAGTCTGACCTCCATGCTATGAGCTTGGGCGACTTTCCTCCTCAGGAAGTGTCTTTATGGTGACACAACATTTTTGGGAAGGGTCTGATTTCGAGTGGCCTTGGTGATAGTTTTGTAGGGAACAAACCTGCTTTATAAGGGTGAATGTTTTGGATAAATCTTTGTGCCAATCCTCTGTTGTTGGGGTCCCGGACCGTTTATTCTCCTTCTAGCCCTTTTGCTTATTGTGTCTCGACTCATAAGCCATCTTCCATGGCTGGCAGGCTATCTCGGGGGCTTCCTAGATGACGCGTTCATCATACAACTCAATTAGTTGCCTCATTACATCCATGTTGATGTTTTGAGGAAACCTCTGGCGTTATTGACACGTCATAATGGTGGAGACCTTGGCCCGCTGCTTCGCATGGAAGAGTGATTTGATCGGGCTTGGTTGCTGTGGTGAATGGCCTTTGTCCGATAAGCGGTTCTTTTAGGTTATCCTTGGCCGTTTTACAGTCTAAGGTCTGGCACTGAAACCCACTTTGTTGAATATATGAGTTTCACGGCGTAACTTATTCTTTGTAGTCTCGCGGCTCTATGCGGCTTTATGATGTAACTTGTTTTTTGTTGTCTTGTAGCTCTATACGGCTTTATGATGCAACTTGCTTCTTGTAGTCTTGCAGGTCCATGCAGCTTTATGATGTAACTTGCTTTTTTAATAAAATTATTTTTTGTTGATCGTGCCTAGTTATATGGTTTCTATACTCTTCTCGCAGTATCTTTTTCTCATTTTCTTCTTCCTTTTCCTTCATTTTGTTCTCTTTGTTTTTTTATGGGCCGGCTTGAGTAGAGCTTGGTCGTGAGGGTTCACCTTCCTGTATCTCTCCTGATCTACCCCGCCAGTAGCTAGCCGTAGTTGACGACCCCACCTGTTGGTGGCCTTTCGTATTGCATTTCTCTGTCAGCCTCGACTGCGGTGCCATAATTTTTCATATTTTCCTTATCAAATTTTTATTCTTCACGTTGTTGTTAGGAGTCTGTAGGGCCTTATGCTTGCCTTCTCGTCACAGGAACCAATGTCATAAACCTGAGCTTCCCGGTCTATGCTGGAAGGTTCTTGCTGATATTGTCCATCATGTATTGCCGTCGTTTATGATGAAGATGTCCTCGTTTCTTGCCTCATGTCAAACCGTCTCTTTCTCCCTTGAGGAGGTAATTTGGACAGCGATGTAGCTGGTCAGCTCCTTCACCACGGTGGGGGTTAGGGTAAGCATTTGGCCAGCCTTAGGGCTGAACCGCTCTCCACTATAAGAGGGATAAGACAACCTTTTAGGCCTACCTTCCCCTATGACATCTCGTATGGAAGTAAGTCATTCAGGCAGTTTGTTAATGGATCCACTCCTGCCCGTTCACACTGTAGGAAAGGGTAATTTTTGGTCAGGCTGGTGCTGAATCACACTTCGTCATAACGGAGGTCAGGATAACTTATTCGAGTAGCCGCGAAGCTGATCTTGCTCTCCACTGGGGGAGGGATAAGGCAACCTTTTAGGCCTACCTTTCCCTATGGTATCCGAAGGGAGGTAAGTTATTTGGGCCGCCTTGGGTCTGGTCCCGCTCTCTCGGACGAGGAAGCTAAGCCGCCTACTCGCCTATCATCCTTCGTGGGGAGGTAAGCTGTTCGGACAGTTTGATTTGAACCCACTCCCGCCAGTTGATATCACAGGAAATGGTAAATTTGGATCATGCTGGTGCTGATCTCACACTTAGTCGCAGCGGATGTCGGGATAAATTATTCGGGTACCTGCAAAACTGATCTTGCTCTCCGCTAGGGGAGGGATATGTTAACCTTTTAAGCTTACATTTCTCTATGGTATCCCGCAGGGAGGTAAATTGTTTGGGTAGTTTGTTACTGGACCCGTTCTCGCCTGTTGACACTTACGAGGAAGGTAAAATTTGTCTTCGGGTGGCCAAAGATCGATTCGCACTCCTCCATTTTGAGGGTTAAGGTAACCTTTTAGGTCTACCCTTCCATTTTTTCCCTGCGGGGAGGTAAGTCTTTGGAGTTTTTATTTAGCAAAGTTGACTTTGCTGAGGGGTAAACCGATTTTCTCGGGAGAAAGTTCACTTGGCACGTTAGGTTATGTTCCTGAAATTAATCATTAAGACAAGATAGAATATAAGGGCTGGTAACTAGTGCATGGGAAAATATAAAAACTATGACAAGAAAGCCGTCTTAGTAGTAATATTTCCGCAGATGCTCGACGTTCCATGGGTGTGGTAGTCCACTTCCTTGGGAATCTTTTGAGGCGATAGGAACCTGGTTGATTTGTGGCGATGACCACGTAGGGGCCCAACCAGTGGGGGCCTAGTTTTCCTTTGTCCCACGTTGTTGTTTCCGTTTCCTTGAGTACCAATTCTCCCACCTTGAATGTTATCGGCCGCACACGCTTGTTGAAGCATCTCTCGATCCTTCTTTTGTTGGCTGCGTCCTTTATCTCTGCTACTAGTCGGACTTCTTCCAACAGGTCCAGCTGTTCTTCTAGCCGTTTGCTATTAGATTCTTGTTCAAAGTGTTGAACTCTGTATGTAGGGAGTCCAACCTGTATTGGCAACATTGCCTCATGTCCATAAGTGAGGGTGAAAGGAGTTTCCCCTCTCAGTGTCTTTACTGTGACCCGGTAGGCCCATAGCACAGCGGGGAGCTCCTTGGCCCACACACCTTTTCTGTCGTCAAGTCGTTTTTTGAGTATTCCCATTAGCGTCTTGTTAGTGGTTTTGACTTGTCCGTTGAACTGTGGGTAACCCGAGGACGAGTATCAGAACTTGATCCCCAAATCTCGGCACCAATTTTGGTAATGGTCGGAATCGAACTGCCTTTCGTTGTCTGAGATGATAGTGTGCGGGATGTTGAACCTACAAAGCACTGATCTCCATAGGAATCACGTGATATTGCTCGCAGTGATAGTGGCTAAGGCTTTAGCGTCAATCCACTTGGTGAAATAGTTGATGGCCACCACTACGAACTTGACTCCTCCTTTGCCCATGAGAAGTGGGCCGACCAAATCAACTCCCTACTGGGCGAACGGCCAAGGCGATGTGATTGACATCAACTTCTCTGGCTGGCAATGGGGGATTTGGGTGTATTCCTGTCATTTCCAACACTTTCGTGCATAACCTTTGGCATTTCGGAGGGTTTGAGGCCAGTAATAACCAACCCTCGTCACTTTTTCGGCTAGCGTTTGTTCTCTCGAATGGTTCCTGCAAACTCCCTCATGTATTTCTACTAACACATATTTTGTCTCCTCCGGGAAAATGCATCTTAAGAGAGGAGCCGAGTGCATCTAATTTTTCTCGCCTCCTGCCAATCCTCAGACACCTCGATGATTTCCAAATATCTGACTATGTCCTCTGCCCAATCTGGGGTCCTAGGTCGTATTTCTATTACCTTGATTCCGACAGTGGGTACTTCCATCGTTCTAATCACCGTACTTTCCGGCTGGGAGAATCCTCCTGTCTGGATGCTGCGCACTTTAGTTTGTTTGCTTTCTGATTCTCCATTCTCGGTATTTGTTGAATTTGGAGATATTTGAAGTGAGGGCACTCAACTTTTACCAATGCCAGATATCTGCTTAACTTTTCACTCTTCACAGTAAGCTCCCCCTTACTTGATTCACCACTACCTGGGAATCGACCCATACTTTGATTTCGGAGGCTCCCAAAGGTCTGGCTACCTGAAATCTTGAGAGCAACACTTCATACTCTGCTTCATTATTTAATGTTTTGAATGCCAATCTAACGACATAATTGTGCTCTTCTCTTTCGGGCGCCACGATGTGCACCACCATTCCCTCACCAGCCCTGCAAGATGAGCCATCAATGAATACTTGCAAGGGCTTTATAAGTCATGCACCATTGTCCATCGCTGGGAATCCGGTGAATTTGGAGACAAAATCTGCTAACACTTGTCCCTTTATGGTGTTTGGAGGTGCGTATTCAATGTCGAACTCGCTTAACTTCACTACCCAATTCATGAGGCGTCCTGAAGCATCTGGTCGTTTTAATACCTTCTTTAGAGGAGTTTCTGTGATGACTCGTACCTGGTGAGCCTGAAAGTACGGGCGCATCTTTCACGTGGTTACTACTAATGAGAAAGCTAATTGCTCTATGCAGGAGTATCAGGCTTCAACCCCTCGATATGCCCGACTGATGTAGTAGACCGGCTTTTGGACCTCTTCTTCCTCCTGTACTAGTGCTGAGGAAGCCGCTTGGGGGGATATGGCCAAATATAAGGTCAATGTTTCCACGCTCTGCGGTTGGCTAAGGAGCGGTGGGCTCGTGAGGTACATCCTAAGGGCTTCAAACACTTGGTCGCACTCGTCATCCCATGTATTCGCCTTTCGCAAAACTTTGAAAAATGGTAGACATTTGTCAGTTGATCTTGAGACGAACCTGCTAAGGGCAGCAACTCGCCTAGCCAACCTCTATACTTCGTTTATGTTTCGCGGTGGAGCCATGCCGAGGATGGCATCCACCTTCTCGAGATTGACTTCAATGCCCCGTTCGGACACCATGAACTTGAGAAACTTTCTTGACTCGACACCAAAGGCTCACTTTGCTGGGTTCAACTTCATTTGATACTGCCGTATTATCGCAAAAGCATTTCTCAAGTCGTTCTAATGTTGTTTTAAGGTCCTGCTTTTGACCAACAGGGCGTCCACATGGACTTGCATATTTCTTCCTATTTGATCTTTGAACATACGGTTAACCAATCGCTTGTAGGTGGCCCCCGCATTTTTGAGACTGAAGGGCATCGCTTTATAGCAGTACAGACCTCGGTCTGTGATGAACGATGTCTTCTCCTTGTCCTCGGGCTTCATACTGATTTGGTTATACCCCGAGTAGGGGTCCATAAAGCTGAGCATGCGATGACCCACCGTTGAGTCGACGATGAGGTCAATGCGAGGGAGCGAGAACCTATCTTTCGATTAAGCTTTGTTCAGGTCAGTGAAGTTGATGCCCATTCTCTATTTGTCGCTTGCTGTATTTACTAGCACCACTTTCAACAACCACTTCGGGTAGTGAACTTCTCGAATGAACCCTGCCTTCAGTAGTCGGTCCACCTCTTCGACTATGGCAGCGTTCTTTTTTGCACTGAAGCTTAGGCGCTTCTGCTGCACCCCTTTGGCCTTTGGATCCACACTTAAACTATGATGTATGATTTCAGGCGCTATCCAGGGCATGTCCCCATCATTCCATGCAAACACATCCAGATGTTCGGCGAGGAGTTGTCGCATGGCGTCTCGAGCCTCATGAGTCATTTCGTTGCTGATCATTACTGTAGCCTTTGGTCAGTTTGGGTGGAGGATAATGAGTTCCAGCAGTCCAATTGGTTCGGCCTTTCGGAGCTCCTGTTCGTTCCGTACTTCGCTTGTAACCTCCACGCGATCAGGGGTTGGAGGCAAAGCGTCGATATCCTTCGCTATGTTCCGTGCTTCATTCGCTCATGCATGGTCTTCTCTTGTCGTTATTTTTTTTGCTTCTGCATGCCTGGTTCTTCATTTGGCCTACTTTCATGTCTCGAGTTGCTTCAACGAACCTCTGAGTTGCCTAGAACGGGTTGTGTCAGGTGTACGAAGGACACACAAGATTTATTAAGATCCCATAGACGGCGCCACTGTTAACGTCGTTTTCACACACCTTTGAGCCAAAGTCCAACAACTTAGGTCTTAAAAAGGTCCCTGCACAACGTAGAAAAGACTACGACTTTGAGAATGCCACCTAGGGGCCGGGGAACCTCTGATGCCAAAGTTAATAAATATTTTTAGAAAGTAGCAAATAAGTAAGAGAGGCTAGGGATCAGAGAGCCTTTTTGATTCTTGGAGCTTCCTATTTCTACTATGTCTGGGGAGGGTGTAGATAGTCTTTTTTCCACAAAGTCTGTACTTTCTTTTGTGTATGTTGTCAGACCTTCTTTAATGTGGTTGGGCTCTACGCTAGCTCCATAAATGTGGCGTGTGACTTAATCAGTAGCGTATTAATGCAGTATGATCCCCTGACTTCTGATCTAATTTATATGAGCTATAGATGACCTGATGCCGATGAATTGAGGGTCCTCTGTGTTTTCCGGGCGTTCTGTGCATATACTGTTTTCGAGGGCAGCCACAGAGTGTCAGACTGATCTGTCTTGTCGATTAGATTGTTCCCCGTTCTGTTCCTTGCTTGGATAAGGAAACTTGGGCCGGATTCTGGGCCAAGGCCTGATGGGCCTTTCCTATGGGGAAAAATCCCCTTACATGTATAATATTAATTCTATACATGATGATTCAAGAGAAATCTTTGCAATCACCTATATATAATTTGTCGTTCTATATATTCAAAAAGATGCAAATATTAATTTGAATCATGTATGACTCGATTCATAGATAGTTCTGCATATATCATTATCATGCATGCGTAGGAATACGTATTAATATAGAGTTGTTTTTTGGATTGAATTAATTTAGCTAAAGAATATTATATATAGTACTAAATTGAAGTTAGATGTTGATTTTCTATTAATATATAAATATACTTCTTTTTAATCCATTCCCCTCTGCAATGGCCATAACTTTCGTAATTGGTGCAGAATTTTTTGAAATTTCTTTGATACTGAAAACTTGGGAAAAACAATTAGCAGTATATATGGACATGCGTGGTGGTATCAGTACGTATAAACTCAGGTATACACATGTATATATATGTTGATGCTGAAAAAATTGCACAATAGGCTGGAAAGAGAGAAAAAGTCATTCTCGGCCCACTGAGTCGATTAGGACTTGATCGGTATTGTTTGGAGCCCTTGGCAGTATTTTGGTGCGATTGTACGGTGGCAATGCGTACCTCCATGGCAGTGAATGAAAAATAAGTGCAGAGAAAGTAAGAGTAAGGGACATACAGATTTACGTGAATTTGGCATGTTGCCTACGTCCACATGTGTTTGAGGAGAGAAAATCCATTATGATATACTTATTTACAGTCTCTCATGACCTCTTATTTTTCATTGTACAAGGAAAGCTAGAGCTCTTTTCCTCGAGAGAACGTCTTCCTCGGTAGGTTGCTAAAGAAGAAGAAGATCTGATCGAGAGAGACCCTATTCGTCGTCTTGTCCCTTGCTTTTATCTCACTCTTCATTGCACGTGCCTACTGGCCATGATGTGACTGGTTCCTTTGCGTGTTTATCAACAGAGATGAGGCCTGACCCTTTACGTGTCTAAGCATCCCTTCTCTTCTCACCTTTTCTTGACACCCCTCTCTTACTCTCTTGACACCACTCTCCTGACCCATGGCGTAACGCCCCGTTCCCGGAGGTTCGGAGAGTTATTAACTATCATTTAAACACATTTCAACAATATAATTATAGATTCCAAATTCTCAATATCATATAGAAATTTTGATTCAAACTAACTTCCTTGATATAATCAATTTTCCAAAATGTCAAGTCACCAGAACACAATAAAATTTCTTAATAAAAATCGTGAATACTCATAAAAAACTTTATATACTTAATCCACTATTCTTAAATCATCTCACCCAATGCTTCATAATCTTGATTCTCAGCTGAAATATCCAAAATTATCTGAAAATATTATGGAGATAAGAGGGTAAGTTATCAACAATCAGTAAGTAGAGAACATATACTAGTATGTAAATATGAACAATTTCAGAATTCATAATGCAGAAAAAAATATTTACTTTCAGAATGCAAAATCAGAAATATTTACTTTTAGAATGTAAAATCAAACATGTTACAAAGAATATCAGAGCGAAACTTTCAGAAAACATTCTTATTCAAAAACCATTTGGCATATCAAAATCTGATACCTCATCTTCATCAATCAAAATATTACATCGGAACAGATACCATGTTTAACTCCCGTAGTAGGATTATAAACTACCATTATAACTCGTGGAATGGCTGTATCCTCTATTATAACTCGTGATTGGGTCGTCTACCATGTTTAACCCTCGTGGTAGGGTTATAAGCTATCATTATAACCCGTGGAAGGGTCGTATTCACTATTATCACTCGTGGTTGGACTGTATACCATGTTTAACTCCTGTGATATGGTTATAAACCACTATTATAACCCGTGAAAGGGTCGTAACCATTATTATAACTCGTGGAAGGGCCGTATCTACTATTATAACCCGTGGTTGGACCGTATCCAATATGATCACCCGTGGTTGGACCGTATCCAATATGATCACCCGTGGTTGGCCCGTATTCACTATTATAACCCGTAGTTAGGCCGTATGCCACTATTATTACCCGTGGCTAGGCTGTAACCGAAAATCGAACAGAACATCATAATCAGACTTAATCAAAATACAGAATTAAAATCTCATGCCAAGGTTTTCAGATGCCACTTCATATCAAAAGCCAAATACTAAACAGTTTCAGATAATTTCACATGTTTGAAATAAACAAAATCAAAACATCTTCATTTATTCACAGCAAAACTTTTAGATCTCATGCTTCAGAACATTTTTATTTCCTCAAAACAAACTCATATTCACTATTTTCCAGATTAGAAATAGAATGCATAAAAACTAGCTCATGTCTACATCAGTAATGACAAAAATACTCTTATCTTTCTTACGGATCTCATGAGTAATGCAAAGAAAATAATTATTTTCACATTTCTTTTCAAAAAAATATATATCATGCACATTTTCATAAATCAACCCCAGTTCATTTTCTTTTTTATGCAAAGTCTAGTATAGGAACTCTGCTTACCTGGACTTCTTAGTCTTTCGAAAATTTCCTCAACAATGCCGAACAAATATTAATCATCACCTATAAAATAATCACGTAATTCCCGTAAATTTCCAATCGATCACGTAATTCCCGTAAATGTCCAATTGAATATGTATTTTCAATATTTAAGCTTAAGATGCTAAAATAACCAATTTTAATTCCTCAAAACCTATAACCTTAAAATACCATCACTTCTCCAAATCCATCAATAACCACTTAAAATGCTTTGACTAAGCTATTAAATTTTAAGGCATTTTCTAAAACTGTATAATAATAATAGTAATAAATTCAACTATGTGATGCCCCGACTCTCACGTACAAAAAAATGGAAATCGTGACGTTGAGATGATGAAACCACGGGTCACGCATCCCAATAATAAGTGCTCAAGTGTGTGCAATATGCAAAAAGTGCACAACAAAAATCGCAGCGATTAATTAAAAGTTAGCTAACTAATTACTAGAATTTTTAAATATAGATATCCAAAATAAATTGTCTTTAAAAAAGTTATAGAATTATCCAATATAAATATAATACAAACCAAATACATAGCTAAAAAGTGGGAGACAAATCCCAATACACGAGCAAGTGATCCCAAATCACTCATTCGGCGGAGCCGAATCCTCAGACTCGTCTTCCTCATCTACATCAAAATCTGTGATACCATAAAGTAAGTAATAATATAAACAACCCACGAGATAAAAATGCATTAATGTATCTAACAAATATGCGTACACATGACGAAACATGAATGTGACCGAAAACCCTCATTTTCCCAAAAAATGATTATTTTCCAATGCAAGCCAAAAATTCCATTTGACCAAAAACACACCATGAATAATATCTGCAATTTTTCCAGAAAATGTCCCAAACATAAACCAACCTGAGAAAATGGTTCTCGTAACCATTAAATCATAAACTGACAACATAATCATTTATCGGACACTGTAGGCAGGAATCACAGGCAAGACTCCACTATCGTCCCTGCTTACTACCATCCCAACCGCATGCACCACAGATGAAAATTACAGGCGGGACTATATCACTATCCCTACCGCGTGCACTGTAGGCGGGACTCTACCACCATCCCTACCGCATGCACCGTAGACGAGAATCACAGGCGGGACTCTACCACCATCTCTACAGTCTCTTTTCCTTTTTCTCAAACCGATCAATCCAATCATTTCAAATATACTCAAAATCATTTCTCACATGAAAATCCAGTTTTTTCAAATATACACATGAACATGTATGCAATTATACGAAAATCTAGTTTTCATTTACAAATATGAATATGCGTGCAAATATGCAATGTACACGACACGACACGACACAAATATCCAACAACCAACAAATCCCAACATAACCCAATCACACAACAACTCCATCCTCCAATCCAACCAACCCCCTCACTTCTCAGACTCAGTTCGGCACAATCAACCAGTTCACAGTAAATATGAGTTAGTGCAAAAATACATTTAAATCTCAAAAGTTCTTTAGAAAAATACTTACAACGCTATAATATACATTTCGAATGATCACGGAGATGCTAAAAGTGGTAGCACAACAACGAAACAGTGTATTTTGGACAATGGTCGTGGGTCTCAAAATGCTAGATTTTGAACAGAGACAAACGAAAACTTGAGATTACTAGGGAAGGGCTTAGAGGTATTGGTGAAACTAATGGTAGCGATAGTTGGCCGTGGGTGGCGGCGTGGGCGGCGGTTGGAGGCCAAAATACCCAAATTGGATATTAAGTTAGAGGGGCTTCAAGGGTGGCGGATCGGGACTGAGGATGGGTGGATTAGGTAGCTGGGAGGCCACCAGTGTTGTGGTGAAAATATGGTGACCAATGGTGGCGCGATGAAGGTGCTAGAGCACAAAGGGTGCCGCGGTTTGGAGCTATGCGTGGGGGTTGATGGTGGCGAGAGAGGAGCTAAAAATAGAGGGGGGTGGTCGCCGGCTAATGGGGAAGATGTTGGGAGGGGCGGTGACGGCAATGGACCGTGCACGATGACGCTGTGGGCTGAAGAGAAAATGGATGGAAAGAGAGGGGAGGGGTGTCGCGTGCGAGAGGAAGAAGCAAGGGAAAAAGAAGGAGAAAAAGAAAGATAAGAAGGAAAAGAAAAAGAGGGAAAATGAATAAATGAAGGAAAGAAATGAGGTCTAATCCTCACAACTTGGGTCACAAAATTGATCCAACGAAAATAATTTCAAAACAACAAGTTAAATAAAATAATTTAAACATAGTGACTAAATAAAAATAAAATAATTAAATCCAACAATAAACTAATTTAAAATAAAGAGCAATTTAAATAATGAACAATAATTAATAACAAAAAAACACATTGAATTAACAATTAAAAATCTTAAAAGAATACAATGTAAATCATCTAAAAATTTAAAACAAGAAAGCCCATAATCTTAATAAATGCAATAATTACTTAGTCAAAATACACGTAAATACGGGGTATCACAAACTATGCCACAAAATACATGATTTAAAGATTCATTATAAAAAAACTGGTTAAAGCATGAGGGCAAAGATTTCATCAAATAAAAATAGACTAATTAGTTTATTAAAGGGTTAACATAAAAATTTCATACTTACTATTTACTTACTAAAATTAGTTGTAAAAAAAATAATTAATTCATTAATCTAGACTCCTAAAATATTTTCTATATAAAATCTTATACTACAAACAAATTCTACGCACAACAGGTTTATAAAAACATGTTCAATAAGCACCCATTCAAGGGCATTTTGGGAAAGAAAAAGAAAACATAACCTGCATGGCTGTTTGAAAACAAAGACTGGGATTTACAAACACGAAACAATGGCCATGCTTACCGAGGAGGAAGGAGGGACGCAACGGCAGGGCTGGGCGGATGTCACAGGTGGTGCACACGGTGTCGGAGCACTGAGAGATAGATAGAGAGTGATGAGCAAGAGAGACTGAGTGGTGGGAGAGAGAGTCCGAAAAATGGTGAGAGAGATTGGAGAGGAAACTGTGACATGGCGTGACCTTACCGAGCGAGAGTGGTGAGAGGTGCTGGGCGGCACTTTCTGTGTGCCGTGAGGGACGACGGGGCAGCGACTGGTGGCTTGGGTGGATGGCTTGAGGCTCACGGTGAGGAAGATTACTTCCTCTATTTTGGTGAAGCAAAAACAGGGTACTCTCTCAAAACAGAGTACCCTCCAGAGAGTTCTTGCAGACACCCAACCATGAGCGTGAGCAAGAAGAAAGGCAAAGAAAAATAGAGAGTGAACCCCCACCTCCAATACCCAGTATAAAACTCATCAAGAATGAGTCTGGATCCACCCTTGTACCCAGTGCTCCTTCCACAACGCTGGATATTGCCAATAGGTTTACACCTCTTGGTAAAATTGTGCAACTGGCGACGTTTGCGTCTACGGTTTCTACATCTTTTGATCCATATGCGAAAGCAGTGGCATCAAAAGGTCCTACTTTGATTACGCCCCAGTTTTTCCTCCCAAAAGGAAAAACTGAATATATGAAGAAGCCTTTCATAACCCATCTGTTTCATATAGAACCTAACCGTTCCAATTTAACAGATCCGTTCAAAATAGCCTCTTCCTATTTTCCCCCCAATTTTCACTGGATACCTGAAGATTCATAAAAAAATCTCCAGTATTATTCCAGTATCCTGATTCTCACCAACTCTCTTGTCATAAAACTCATTTATGATAAGAATGATTCCACCAAACTAATATATCACAGTGCTTACATCCTTCGAGTCATTAAAGAAGTCGATTGGGCATCCAACCCATGGACTCCTAAAAGACTCTCAGATTCTGCACTGAGCTATAATTATTTTGATTATATAACCGCCTGGAGACGCTTTATGTTTTTTCAGGTTCCAGATATGAGCTATTCATGATTCATTAATTTTGATACAAGATTCAAAGGAACTTTCCCTTATTGGTTTCTCTAATGGTGGGACCAATTTGGTTTAATTCCAGACAATCTTCCTGAGCAGCTCGCTAAAGCTTTTACATTCTATCAACAAGTTGCTAGTACAAAACTGAACCGGCATTCACAGATGTTTCCTTATGAGCTCCATTTTTGCAAGAACTATAAATTACCGTGGATCTTCAAATAGACTTATGAGAAAAATGCTAATATAATTGACCGAGCTTACTTCACAAAATGGTGGGATAGGTTCGGATATACTGATAAAGTAATCAACCAGATGATTAAAGATTTCTCTCAAGTCGCCCCTGATTTACAAGACAAGAAGGAATTTCCAGCAATTAAATCTGGTTCACCTATTCCTGAATATCCCTTGATGATTTGGGCCCCTAATTTACCAACTGCTTTAGCAAGAGGAAAAACCACCAGCTCATCCTCAAAGAAATCTTCTAAGTCTGCCAAAGATAACATCCTCAACAGACTTGATAAAAAAGATTTAATTAAATTGCTTGAGCAACAATTGTCTAAGTCCCTGAGTAACAATTATGAAGACGATGAGAATTCAGAAGCCTCTTCAGAGGTTTCATACAGTAACCTATTTGGTCATGACTCCAAAGGCATTCCAAAGCCAAAAGATGATTGACTACTACTTGAGTTCAAAGAAAACCAACAACGTCTCCTTTGAGATATCTGTCGCCTTGTACCCTAAGCAGCCGCCTACAAAAACAGCTGGAAGACACAGAGACGACCGAAAGCTATTTTGTCATTTTGTGCCGAAAGTAGCCGCCCCAGAGATAGCTGGAAAGACACAATCATGACACCCTGAGACCCGTACTTAAACAGTCCTTACTGTTCACTCACGGATTGATTTACTGTTTAACTTTAATAATTGTAAACAAGAACTCCTTATGTTATAAAAGGAGAACCTCACCCCTTAGCTAAGGCAGAGTTCATTCGAGAGAAAAATGATCACCTCTCTATCTTTCTAACCTCTCCTTATTTACCTTGATCTTGTAAGTGCAAATCTGCATTACCTTGTGCCTGTAATTACTTTAAGCTTGTTAATTCAATAAAGCTTATATGTTTATTACAATTGATTTTGCATCTGCATACATACATATGGCCGATTTAACCGCATTTTAATTTGTGCTTGCATAATTTAATTATTGTGCAATATACTCTGATTCTTTCATTCTCCTTCATTCTCTTCTTCTTCAGTCAGACTTCGGCTTGCTTCATTTCCGCTGTTTTGGTATATATATATATATATATATATATATATATATATATATAGCACCAAACTTACACATCGAACTGGCCGGTAATCTT